>NW_027488366.1:19393939-19696969 GCF_051014445.1 Colletes latitarsis
AATTATTCTCTAAAATATTGATCAAAACCAGGTTTAATTGACTGTTTCAGTGTGGTGCCACATTACTACGTGATCCAATCCAGAAATAGCCCAGGATCTAGCCATGAAGTATGAGAAATATGCGAAAGTATGAGCCTGATGAGGGCAAATCCTAGACCTAACCTAGACCTAACATGCGTTATTCTCTAAAATATTTATCAAGACCAGGTTTAATTGAATGTTTCGGTGTGGTACCACATTACTACGTGATCAAAACCAGAAAAAACCCAGGAGCCGTTCAACAAGTATGTGAAGAATGCGAAAGTATGAGTCTGATCAGTGAAAATCTCAGGCCTTACCTAGACCTAACTTGCGTTGTCCTCTAAAATATTGATGGAAACCAGGTGTCATTGACTGTTTCAGTGTGGTACTACATTATTACGTGATGCAATCCAGAAAAAGCCCAGGAACTAGCCATCAAGTATGAGAAATATGCGAAAGAATGAGCCTGATGAGAGCAAATCCCAGACCTAACCTAGACCTAACATGCGTTATCCTCTAAAATATTGAACGAAACCAGGTTTAATGGACTGTTTCAGTGTGGTACCACACTACTTCGTGATCCAAACCAGAAAAAACCCAGGATCTGTTCAACAAGTATGTTAAAACTGCGGCAGTATGACCCTGATGAGAGCAAATCCCTGACCTAACCTAGACCTAACATGAATTATTCTCTAAAATATTGATCAAAACCAGGTTTAATTGACTGTTTCAGTGTGGTGCCACATTACTACGTGATCCAATCCAGAAATAGCCCAGGATCTAGCCATGAAGTATGAGAAATATGCGAAAGTATGAGCCTGATGAGGGCAAATCTTAGACCTAACCCAGACCTAAGATGCGTTATCCTCTAAAATATTTATCCAGACCAGGTTTCATTGAATGTTTCAGTGTGGTACCACTTTACTACATGATCCAATCCAGAAATAGCCCAGGATCTTGCCATGAAGTATGAGAAATATGCGAAAGTAAGAGCCTGATGAGGGCAAATCCTAGACCTATGCCAGACCTAACTTCCGTTATCCTCTAAAATATTGATCGAAACCAGGTTTAATTGACTGTTTCAGCGTGGTACCACATTACTACGTGATACAATCCAGAAACAGCCCAGGATCTAGCCATGAAGTATGAGAAATATGCGAAAGTATGAGCCTGATGAGGGCAAATCCTAGACCTAACCCAGACCTAACATGCGTTATCCTCTAAAATATTTATCAAGATCAGGTTTAATTGATTGTTTCAGTGTGGTCCCACATTACTACGTGTTCCATGCCAGAAAATACCCAGGATCTGTTCAACATGTATGAGAAATATGCGGAAGAATGAGCCTGATGAGAGCAAATCCCAGACCTAACCTAGACCTAACATGAATTATTCTCTAAAATATTGATCGAAACCAGGTTTACTTGACTGTTTCAGTGTGGTCCCACATTACTACGTGATCCAAACCAGAAAAAACCCAGGATCTGTTCAACAAGTATGTGAAAAACGCGAAACTGTGAGCCTGATGAGGGCAAATCTTAGACCTAACCTTGACCTAACATGCGTTATCCTCTAAGATATTTATCCAGACCAGGTTTCATTGAATGTTTCAGTGTGGTACCACTTTACTACGTGATCCAATCCCGAAATAGCCCAGGATCTAGCCATGAAGTATGAGAAATATGCGAAAGTAAGAGCCTGATGAGGGCAAATCCTAGACCTATCCCAGACCTAACTTCCGTTATCCTCTAAAATATTGATCGAAACCAGGTTTAATTGACTGTTTCAGCGTGGTACCACATTACTACGTGATACAATCCAGAAACAGCCCAGGATCTAGCCATGAAGTATGAGAAATATGCGAAAGTAAGAGCCTGATGGGGGCAAATCCTAGAACTATCCCAGACCTAACTTCCGTTATCCTCTAAAATATTGATCGAAAACAGGTTTAATTGACTGTTTCAGTGTTGTACTTCATTACTAAGTGATGCAGTCCAGAAAAAGCCCGGGATCTAGCCATCAAGTATGAGAAATATGCGAAAGAATGAGCCTGATGAGGGCAAATCCTAGACCTAGCCCAGACCTAACATGCGTTATCCTCTAAAATATTCATCAAGACCACGTTTTATTGAATGTTTCAGTGTGGTACCACATTACTACGTGATGCAATCCAGAAAAAGCCCAGGATCTAGCCATCAAGTATGAGAAATATGCGAAAGAATGAGCCTGATGAGAGCAAATCCCAGACCTAACCTAGACCTAACATGAATTATTCTCTAAAATATTGATCGAACCCAGGTTTAATTGACTGTTTCAGTGTTGTACTTCATTACTACGTGATGCAATCCAGAAAAAGCCCAGGAACTAGCCATCAAGTATGAGAAATATGCGAAAGAATGAGCCTGATGAGAGCAAAACCCAGACCTAACCTAGACCTAACATGAATTATTCTCTAAAATATTGATCGAAAGCAGGTTTAATCGACTGTTTCAGTGTGGTACCACAATACTATGTGATCCAAACCAGAAAATAACCCAGGATCTGTTCAAGGAGTATGTGAAGTGTGCGAAATTATGAGTCTGATGAGGCCAAATCCCTGACCTATCCCAGACCTAACTTGCGTTATCCTCTAAAATATTGATCGAAACGAGGTTTAATCGACTGTTTCAGTGTGGTCCCACATTACGACGTGATCCAAACCAGAAAAAACCCAGGATCCGTTCAACAAGTATGTGAAGAATGCGAAAGTATGAGTCTGATGAGTGAAAATCCCAGGCCTAACCTAGACCTAACATGCGTTATCCTCAAAAATATTGATCGAAACCTGGTTTAATCGACTGTTTCAGTGTGGTACCACACTACCACGTGACCCAAACCAGAAAAAACCCATGATCTGTTCAACAAGTATGTGAAAAACGCGAAAGTATGAGTCTGATGAGGTCAAATCCCAGACCAATCCCAGACTTAACTTGCGCTATCCTCTAAAATATTGATCGAAACCAGGTTTAATCGACTGTTTCAGTGTGGTACCACATTACTACGTGATCCAAACCAGAAAAAACCCATGATCAGTTCAACAAGTATGTGAAGAATGCGAAAGTATGAGTCTGATGAGTGAAAATCCCAGGGCTAACCTAGACCTAACATTCGTTATCCTCTAAAATATTGATCGAAACCAGGTTTAATCGACTGTTTCAGTGTGGTACTGCATTACTACGTGATGCAATCCAGAAAAAGCCCAGGATCTAGCCATCAAGTATGAGAAATATGCGAAGGAATGAGCCTGATGAGAGCAAATCCCAGACCTAACCTAGACCTAACATGCGTTATCCTCTGAAATATTTATCAAGACCAGGTTTAATTGAATGTTTCAGTATGGTACTACATTACTACGTGATGCAATCCAGAGAAAGCCCAGGATCTAGCCATCAAGTTTGAGAAATATGCGAAAGTATGAGCCTGATGAGGGCAAATCCTAGACCTAACCCAGACCTAACATGCGTTATCCTCTAAAATATTTATCAAGACCAGGTTTAATTGATTTTTTCAGTGTGGTCCCACATTACTACGTGATCCAAACCAGAAAAAACCCAGGATCTGTTCAACATGTATGAGAAATATGCGAAAGAATGAGCCTGATGAGAGCAAATCCCAGACCTAACCTAGACCTAACATGAATTATTCTCTAAAATATTGATCGAAACCTGGTTTAATCGACTGTTTCAGTGTGGTACCACATTACTATGTGATCCAAACCAGAAAATAACCCAGGATCTGTTCAACGAGTATGTGAAGTGTGCGAAAGGATGAGTCTGATGAGGTCAAATCCCAGACCTATCCCAGACCTAACTTGCGTTATCTTCTAAAATATTGATCGAAACCAGGTTTAATCGACTGTTTCAGTGTGGTACCACATTGCTACGTGATCCAAACCAGAAATAGCCCAGGATCTATCCATGAAGTATGAGAAATATGCGAAAGTATGAACCTGACGAGGGCTAATCCTAGACCTAACCCAGACCTAACATGCGTTATCCTCCAAAATATTTATCAAGACCAGGTTTACTTGATTGTTTCAGTGCGGTTCCACATTACTACGTGATCCAAACCAGAAAAAACCCAGGATCTGTTCAACGAGTATGTGAAGTGTGCGAAAGTATGAGTCTGATGAGTGCTAATCCCCGACCTATCCCAGACCTAACATGCGTTATCCTCTAAAATATTTATCAAGACCAGGTTTAATTGATTGTTTCAGTGTGGTCCCACATTACTACGTGATCCAAACCAGAAAAAACCCAGGATCTGTTCAACAAGTATGTGAAAAACGCGGAAAGTATGAGCCTGATGAGGGCAAATCCCAGAGCTATCCCAGACCTAACTTGCGTTGTCCTCTAAGATATTGATGGAAACCAGGTTTAATTGACTGTTTCAGTGTAGTACTTAAATTACTACGTGATCCAATCCAGAAAACAACCCAGGATCTGCCAAACGAGTATGTGAAGTGTGCGAAAGTATGAGTCTGATGAGGGCAAATCCCAGACCTATCCCAGACCTAACATGCGTTATCCTCTAAAATATTTATCAAGACCAGGTTTAATTGATTGTTTCAGTGTGGTCCCACACTACTACGTGATCCAAACCAGAAAAAACCCAGGATCTGTTCAACAAGTATGTGAAAAACGCGGAAAGTATGAGCCTGATGAGGGCAAATCCCAGAGCTATTCCAGACCTAACTTGCGTTATCCTCTAAAATATTGATCCGAACCAGGTTTAATGGACTGTTTCAGTGTGGTACCACACTACTACGTGATCCGAACCAGAAAAAACACAGGATCTGTTCAACAAGTATGTGAGAAACGCGAAAGTATGAGCCTGATGAGGGCGAATCCCAGACCTATCCCAGACCTAACTTGCGTTGTCCTCTAAGATATTGATGGAAACCAGGTTTAATTGACTGTTTCTGTGTTGTACTTCATTACTACGTGATGCAATCCAGAAAAAGCCCAGCATCTAGCCATCAAGTATGAGAAATATGCGAAAGAATGAGCTTGATGAGAGCAAATCCCAGACCTAACCTAGACCTAACATGTATTATTCTCAAAAATATTGATCGAAACCAGGTTTAATTGACTGTTTCAGTGTGGTCCCACATTACTACGTGATCCAAACCAGAAAAAACCCAGGATCTGTACAACAAGTATGTGAAGAATGCGAAAGTATGGGTCTGATGAGTGAAAATCCCCGACCAAACCTAGACCTAACATGCGCTATCCTCTAAAATATTGATCCAAACCAGGTTTAATGGACTGTTTCAGTGTGGAACCACACTACTACGTGATCCAAACCAGAAAAAACCCAGGATCTGTTCAACAAGTATGTGAAAAACGCGAAAGTATGAGCCTGATGAGGGCAAATACCAGACCTATCCCAGACCTAACTTGCGTTGTCCTCTAAGATATTGATGGAAACCAGGTTTAATTGACTGTTTCTGTGTTGTATTTCATTACTACGTGATGCAATCCAGAAAAAGCCCAGCATCTAGCCATGAAGTATGAGAAATATGCGGAAGTATGAGTCTGATGAGTGAAAATCCCAGACCTAACCAAGACCTAACATGCGTTATCCTCAAAAATATTGATCGAAACCTGGTTTAATCGACTGTTTCAGTGTGGTACCACATTACTATGTGATCCCAACCAGAAAATAACCCAGGATCTGTTCAACGAGTATGTGAAGTGTGCGAAAGTATGAGTCTGATGAGGGCAAATCCCAGACCTATCCCAGACCTAACATGCGTTATCCTCTAAAATATTTATCAAGACCAGGTTTAATTGATTGTTTCAGTGTGGTCCCACACTACTACCTGATCCAAACCAGAAAAAACCCAGGATCTGTTCAACAAGTATGTGAAAAACGCGGAAAGTTTGAGCCTGATGAGGGCAAATCCCAGACCTATCCCAGACCTAACTTGCGTTGTCCTCTAAGATATTGATGGAAACCAGGTTTAATTGACTGTTTCAGTGTTGTACTTCATTACTACGTGATGCAATCCAGAAAAAGCCCAGCATCTAGCCATCAAGTATGAGAAATATGCGAAAGAATGAGCCTGATGAGAGCAAATCCCAGGCCTAACCTAGACCTAACATGAATTATTCTCTAAAATATTGATCGAAACCAGGTTTAATTGACTGTTTCAGTGTGGTACCACATTACTACGTGATCCAAACCAGAAAAAACCCAGGATCAGTTCAACAAGTATATGAAAAACGCGAAAGTATGAGTCTGATGAGGGCGAATCACAGACCTATGCCAGACATAACTTGCGTTATCCTGTAAAATATTGATCGAAACCAGGTTTAATTAACTGTTTCAGCGTGGTACCAAATTACTACGTGATCCAAACCAGAAAAAACCCAGCATCTGATCAACGAGAATGTGAAGTGTGCGAAAGTATGAGTCTGATGAGATCAAATCCCAGACCAATCCCAGACTTAACATGCGTTATCCTCTAAAATATTGATCGAAACCAGGTTTAATCGGCAGTTTCAGTGTGGTATCACACTACCACGTGACCCAAACCAGAAAAAACACATGATCTGTTCAACATGTATGTGAAAAACGCGAAAGTATGAGCCTGATGAAGGCAAATCCCAGACCTATCCCAGACCTAACTTGCGTTATCCTCTAAAATATTGATCGAAACCACGTTTAATTGACCGTTTCAGTGTGGTACCACATTACTACGTGATCCAAACCAGAAAAAACCCAGGATCGGTTCAACAAGTTTGTGAAGAATGCGAAAGTAGGAGTCTGATCAGTGAAAATCACAGGCCTTACCTAGACCTAACTTGCGTTGTACTCTAAAATATTGATGAAAACCAGGTTTCATTGACTGTTTCAGTGTGGTACTGCATTACTACGTGATGCAATCCAGAAAAAGCCCAGGATCTAGCCATCAAGTATGAGAAATATGCGAAGGAATGAGCCTGATGAGAGCAAATCCCAGACCTAACCTAGACCTAATATGCGTTATCCTCTGAAATATTTATCAAGACCAGGTTTAATTGAATGTTTCAGTATGGTACTACATTACTACGTGATGCAATCCAGAGAAAGCCCAGGATCTAGCCATCAAGTTTGAGAAATATGCGAAAGTATGAGCCTGATGAGGGCAAATCCTAGACCTAACCCAGACCTAACATGCGTTATCCTCTAAAATATTTATCAAGACCAGGTTTAATTGATTTTTTCAGTGTGGTCCCACATTACTACGTGATCCAAACCAGAAAAAACCCAGGATCTGTTCAACATGTATGAGAAATATGCGAAAGAATGAGCCTGATGAGAGCAAATCCCAGACCTAACCTAGACCTAACATGAATTATTCTCTAAAATATTGATCGAAACCTGGTTTAATCGACTGTTTCAGTGTGGTACCACATTACTATGTGATCCAAACCAGAAAATAACCCAGGATCTGTTCAACGAGTATGTGAAGTGTGCGAAAGGATGAGTCTGATGAGGTCAAATCCCAGACCTATCCCAGACCTAACTTGCGTTATCTTCTAAAATATTGATCGAAACCAGGTTTAATCGACTGTTTCAGTGTGGTACCACATTACTACGTGATCCAAACCAGAAATAGCCCAGGATCTATCCATGAAGTATGAGAAATATGCGAAAGTATGAACCTGACGAGGGCTAATCCTAGACCTAACCCAGACCTAACATGCGTTATCCTCCAAAATATTTATCAAGACCAGGTTTACTTGATTGTTTCAGTGCGGTTCCACATTACTACGTGATCCAAACCAGAAAAAACCCAGGATCTGTTCA
Organism: Colletes latitarsis; assembly: GCF_051014445.1. Lineage (NCBI taxonomy): Eukaryota > Metazoa > Arthropoda > Insecta > Hymenoptera > Colletidae > Colletes > Colletes latitarsis. Next base: position 19,401,797 of record NW_027488366.1, read on the forward strand.
ACGAGTATGTGAAGTGTGCGAAAGTATGAGTCTGATGAGGGCTAATCCCCGACCTATCCCAGACCTAACATGCGTTATCCTCTAAAATATTTATCAAGACCAGGTTTAATTGATTGTTTCAGTGTGGTCCCACATTACTACGTGATCCAAACCAGAAAAAACCCAGGATCTGTTCAACAAGTATGTGAAAAATGCGGAAAGTATGAGCCTGATGAGGGCAAATCCCAGAGCTATCCCAGACCTAACTTGCGTTGTCCTCTAAGATATTGATGGAAACCAGGTTTAATTGACTGTTTCAGTGTAGTACTTAAATTACTACGTGATCCAATCCAGAAAACAACCCAGGATCTGCCAAACGAGTATGTGAAGTGTGCGAAAGTATGAGTCTGATGAGGGCAAATCCCAGACCTATCCCAGACCTAACATGCGTTATCCTCTAAAATATTTATCAAGACCAGGTTTAATTGATTGTTTCAGTGTGGTCCCACACTACTACGTGATCCAAACCAGAAAAAACCCAGGATCTGTTCAACAAGTATGTGAAAAACGCGGAAAGTATGAGCCTGATGAGGGCAAATCCCAGAGCTATTCCAGACCTAACTTGCGTTGTCCTCTAAGATATTGATGGAAACCAGGTTTAATTGACTGTTTCAGTGTAGTACTTAAATTACTACGTGATCCAATCCAGAAAACAACCCAGGATCTGCCAAACGAGTATGTGAAGTGTGCGAAAGTATGAGTCTGATGAGTGAAAATCCCAGGGCTAACCTAGACCTAACATGCGTTATCCTCTAAAATATTGATCGAAACCAGGTTTAATAGCCTGTTTCAGTGTGGTACCACGTTACTACGTGATCCATACCAGAAAAAACCCAGGATCCGTTCAACAAGTATGTGAAGAATGCGAAAGTATGAGTCTGATGAGTGAAAATCCCCGACCTAACCTAGACCTAACATGCGTTATCCTCTAAAATATTGATCCGAACCAGGTTTAATGGACTGTTTCAGTGTGGTACCACACTACTACGTGATCCGAACCAGAAAAAACACAGGATCTGTTCAACAAGTATGTGAAAAACGCGAAAGTATGAGCCTGATGAGGGCGAATCCCAGACCTATCCCAGACCTAACTTGCGTTGTCCTCTAAGATATTGATGGAAACCAGGTTTAATTGACTGTTTCTGTGGTTTACTTCATTACTACGTGATGCAATCCAGAAAAAGCCCAGCATCTAGCCATCAAGTACGAGAAATATGCGAAAGAATGAGCTTGATGAGAGCAAATCCCAGACCTAACCTAGACCTAACATGTATTATTCTCAAAAATATTGATCGAAACCAGGTTTAATTGACTGTTTCAGTGTGGTCCCACATTACTACGTGATCCAAACCAGAAAAAACCCAGGATCTGTACAAGTATGTGAAGAATGCGAAAGTATGGGTCTGATGAGTGAAAATCCCCGACCAAACCTAGACCTAACATGCGCTATCCTCTAAAATATTGATCCAAACCAGGTTTAATGGACTGTTTCAGTGTGGAACCACACTACTACGTGATCCAAACCAGAAAAAACCCAGGATCTGTTCAACAAGTATGTGAAAAACGCGAAAGTATGAGCCTGATGAGGGCAAATACCAGACCTATCCCAGACCTAACTTGCGTTGTCCTCTAAGATATTGATGGAAACCAGGTTTAATTGACTGTTTCTGTGTTGTATTTCATTACTACGTGATGCAATCCAGAAAAAGCCCAGCATCTAGCCATGAAGTATGAGAAATATTCGAAAGAATGAGCCTGATGAGAGCAAATCCCAGACCTAACCTAGCCCTAACATGTATTATTCTCAAAAATATTGATCGAAACCTGGTTTAATTGACTGTTTCAGTGTGGTCCCACATTACTACGTGATCCAAACCAGAAAAAACCCAGGATCCGTACAACAAGTATGTGAAGAATGCGAAAGTATGAGTCTGATGAGTGAAAATCCCAGGCCTAACCTAGACCTAACATGCGTTATCCTCAAAAATATTGATCGAAACCTGGTATAATCGACTGTTTCAGGGTGGTACCACATTACTATGTGATCCAATCCAGAAAATAACCCAGGATCTGTTCAACGAGTATGTGAAGTGTGCGAAAGTATGAGTCTGATGAGTGAAATTCCCAGACCTAACCTAGACCTAACATGCGGTATCCTCTAAAATATTGATCCAAACCAGGTTTAATGGACTGTTTCAGTGTGGTACCACACTACTACGTGATCCAAACCAGAAAAAACCCAGGATCTGTTCAAAAAGTATGTGAAAAACGCGAAAGTATGAGCCTGATGAGGGCAAATCCAAGACCTATCCCAGACCTAACTTGCGTTGTCCTCTAAGATATTGATGGAAACCAGGTTTAATTGACTGTTTCTGTGTTGTACTTCATTACTACGTGATGCTATCCAGAAAAAGCCCAGCATCTAGCCATCAAGTATGAGAAATATTCGAAAGAATGAGCCTGATGAGAGCAAATCCCAGACCTAACCTAGACCTAACATGTATTATTCTCAAAAATATTGATCGAAACCTGGTTTAATTGACTGTTTCAGTGTGGTCCCACATTACTACGTGATCCAAACCAGAAAAAACCCAGGATCCGTACAACAAGTATGTGAACAATGCGAAAGTATGAGTCTGATGAGTGAAAATCCCAGGCCTAACCTAGACCTAACATGCGTTATCCTCAAAAATATTGATCGAAACCTGGTATAATCGACTGTTTCAGTGTGGTACCACATTACTATGTGATCCAAACCAGAAAATAACCCAGGATCTGTTCAACGAGTATGTGAAGTGTGCGAAAGTATGAGTCTAATGAGTGAAATTCCCAGACCTAACCTAGACCTAACATGCGTTATCCTCTAAAATATTGATCCAAACCAGGTTTAATGGACTGTTTCAGTGTGGTACCACATTACTACGTGATCTAATCCAGAAATAGCCCAGGATCTAGCCATGAAGTATGAGAAATATGCGGAAGTATGAGTCTGATGAGTGAAAATCCCAGACCTAACCAAGACCTAACATGCGTTATCCTCAAAAATATTGATCGAAACCTGGTTTAATCGACTGTTTCAGTGTGGTACCACATTACTATGTGATCCCAACCAGAAAATAACCCAGGATCTGTTCAACGAGTATGTGAAGTGTGCGAAAGTATGAGTCTGATGAGGGCAAATCCCAGACCTATCCCAGACCTAACATGCGTTATCCTCTAAAATATTTATCAAGACCAGGTTTAATTGATTGTTTCAGTGTGGTCCCACACTACTACCTGATCCAAACCAGAAAAAACCCAGGATCTGTTCAACAAGTATGTGAAAAACGCGGAAAGTTTGAGCCTGATGAGGGCAAATCCCAGACCTATCCCAGACCTAACTTGCGTTGTCCTCTAAGATATTGATGGAAACCAGGTTTAATTGACTGTTTCAGTGTTGCACTTCATTACTACGTGATGCAATCCAGAAAAAGCCCAGCATCTAGCCATCAAGTATGAGAAATATGCGAAAGAATGAGCCTGATGAGAGCAAATCCCAGGCCTAACCTAGACCTAACATGAATTATTCTCTAAAATATTGATCGAAACCAGGTTTAATTGACTGTTTCAGTGTGGTACCACATTACTACGTGATCCAAACCAGAAAAAACCCAGGATCAGTTCAACAAGTATATGAAAAACGCGAAAGTATGAGTCTGATGAGGGCGAATCACAGACCTATGCCAGACATAACTTGCGTTATCCTGTAAAATATTGATCGAAACCAGGTTTAATTAACTGTTTCAGCGTGGTACCAAATTACTACGTGATCCAAACCAGAAAAAACCCAGCATCTGATCAACGAGAATGTGAAGTGTGCGAAAGTATGAGTCTGATGAGATCAAATCCCAGACCAATCCCAGACTTAACATGCGTTATCCTCTAAAATATTGATCGAAACCAGGTTTAATCGGCAGTTTCAGTGTGGTATCACACTACCACGTGACCCAAACCAGAAAAAACCCATGATCTGTTCAACATGTATGTGAAAAACGCGAAAGTATGAGCCTGATGAAGGCAAATCCCAGACCTATCCCAGACCTAACTTGCGTTATCCTCTAAAATATTGATCGAAACCACGTTTAATTGACCGTTTCAGTGTGGTACCACATTACTACGTGATCCAAACCAGAAAAAACCCAGGATCGGTTCAACAAGTATGTGAAGAATGCGAAAGTAGGAGTCTGATCAGTGAAAATCACAGGCCTTACCTAGACCTAACTTGCGTTGTACTCTAAAATATTGATGAAAACCAGGTTTCATTGACTGTTTCAGTGTGGTACTGCATTACTACGTGATGCAATCCAGAAAAAGCCCAGGATCTAGCCATCAAGTATGAGAAATATGCGAAGGAATGAGCCTGATGAGAGCAAATCCCAGACCTAACCTAGACCTAACATGCGTTATCCTCTGAAATATTTATCAAGACCAGGTTTAATTGAATGTTTCAGTGTGGTACTACATTACTACGTGATGCAATCCAGAGAAAGCCCAGGATCTAGCCATCAAGTTTCAGAAATATGCGAAAGTATGAGCCTGATGAGGGCAAATCCTAGACCTAACCCAGACCTAACATGCGTTATCCTCTAAAATATTTATCAAGACCAGGTTTAATTGATTTTTTCAGTGTGGTCCCACATTACTACGTGATCCAAACCAGAAAAAACCCAGGATCTGTTCAACATGTATGAGAAATATGCGAAAGAATGAGCCTGATGAGAGCAAATCCCAGACCTAACCTAGACCTAACATGAATTATTCTCTAAAATATTGATCGAAACCTGGTTTAATCGACTGTTTCAGTGTGGTACCACATTACTATGTGATCCAAACCAGAAAATAACCGAGGATCTGTTCAACGAGTATGTGAAGTGTGCGAAAGGATGAGTCTGATGAGGTCAAATCCCAGACCTATCCCAGACCTAACTTGCGTTATCCTCTAAAATATTGATCGAAACCAGGTTTATTCGACTGTTTCAGTGTGCTACCACATTACTGCGTGATCCAAACCAGAAATAGCCCAGGATCTATCCATGAAGTATGAGAAATATGCGAAAGTATGAGCCTGACGTGGGCTAATCCTAGACCTAACCCAGACCTAACATGAGTTATCCTCCAAAATATTTATCAAGACCAGGTTTAATTGATTGTTTCAGTGCGGTTCCACATTACTACGTGATCCAAACCAGAAAAAACCCAGGATCTGTTCAACGAGTATGTGAAGTGTGCGAAAGTATGAGTCTGATGAGGGCTAATCCCCGACCTATCCCAGACCTAACATGCGTTATCCTCTAAAATATTTATCAAGACCAGGTTTAATTGATTGTTTCAGTGTGGTCCCACATTACTACGTGATCCAAACCAGAAAAAACCCAGGATCTGTTCAACAAGTATGTGAAAAACGCGGAAAGTATGAGCCTGATGAGGGCAAATCCCAGAGCTATCCCAGAACTAACTTGCGTTGTCCTCTAAGATATTGATGGAAACCAGGTTTAATTGACTGTTTCAGTGTAGTACTTAAATTACTACGTGATCCAATCCAGAAAACAACCCAGGATCTGCCAAACGAGTATGTGAAGTGTGCGAAAGTATGAGTCAGATGAGGGCAAATCCCAGACCTATCCCAGACCTAACATGCGTTATCCTCTAAAATATTTATCAAGACCAGGTTTAATTGATTGTTTCAGTGTGGTCCCACACTACTACGTGATCCAAACCAGAAAAAACCCAGGATCTGTTCAACAAGTATGTGAAAAACGCGGAAAGTATGAGCCTGATGAGGGCAAATCCCAGAGCTATCCCAGACCTAACTTGCGTTGTCCTCTAAGATATTGATGGAAACCAGGTTTAATTGACTGTTTCAGTGTAGTACTTAAATTACTACGTGATCCAATCCAGAAAACAACCCAGGATCTGCCAAACGAGTATGTGAAGTGTGCGAAAGTATGAGTCTGATGAGTGAAAATCCCAGGGCTAACCTAGACCTAACATGCGTTATCCTCTAAAATATTGATCGAAACCAGGTTTAATCGACTGTTTCAGTGTGGTACCACATTACTACGTGATCCATACCAGAAAAAACCCAGGATCCGTTCAACAAGTATGTGAAGAATGCGAAAGTATGAGTCTGATGAGTGAAAATCCCCGACCTAACCTAGACCTAACATGCGTTATCCTCTAAAATATTGATCCAAACCAGGTTTAATGGACTGTTTCAGTGTGATACCACACTACTACGTGATCCAAACCAGAAAAAACATAGGATCTGTTCAACAAGTATGTGAAAAACGCGGAAAGTATGAGCCTGATGAGGGCAAATCCCAGAGCTATCCCAGACCTAACTTGCGTTGTCCTCTAAGATATTGATGGAAACCAGGTTTAATTGACTGTTTCAGTGTAGTACTTAAATTACTACGTGATCCAATCCAGAAAACAACCCAGGATCTGCCAAACGAGTATGTGAAGTGTGCGAAAGTATGAGTCTGATGAGGGCAAATCCCAGACCTATCCCAGACCTAACATGCGTTATCCTCTAAAATATTTATCAAGACCAGGTTTAATTGACTGTTTCAGTGTGGTCCCACACTACTACGTGATCCAAACCAGAAAAAACCCAGGACCTGTTCAACAAGTATGTGAAAAACGCGGAAAGTATGAGCCTGATGAGGGCAAATCCCAGAGCTATCCCAGACCTAACTTGCGTTGTCCTCTAAGATATTGATGGAAACCAGGTTTAATTGACTGTTTCAGTGTAGTACTTAAATTACTACGTGATCCAATCCAGAAAACAACCCAGGATCTGCCAAACGAGTATGTGAAGTGTGCGAAAGTATGAGTCTGACGAGCGAAAATCCCAGGGCTAACCTAGACCTAACATGCGTTATCCTCTAAAATATTGATCGAAACCAGGTTTAATCGACTGTTTCAGTGTGGTACCACATTACTACGTGATCCATACCAGAAAAAACCCAGGATCCGTTCAACAAGTATGTGAAGAATGCGAAAGTATGAGTCTGATGAGTGAAAATCCCCGACCTAACCTAGACCTAACATGCGTTATCCTCTAAAATATTGATCCAAACCAGGTTTAATGGATTGTTTCAGTGTGGTACCACACTACTACGTGATGCAAACCAGAAAAAACACAGGATCTGTTCAACAAGTATGTGAAAAACGCGAAAGTATGAGCCTGATGACGGCAAATCCCAGACCTATCCCAGACCTAACTTGCGTTGTCCTCTAAGATATTGACGGAAACCAGGTTTAATTGACTGTTTCTGTGTTGTACTTCATCACTACGTGATGCAATCCAGAAAAAGCCCAGCATCTAGCCATCAAGTATGAGAAATATGCGAAAGAATGAGCTTGATGGGAGCAAATCCCAGACCTAACCTAGACCTAACATGTATTATTCTCAAAAATATTGATCGAAACCAGGTTTAATTGACTGTTTCAGTGTGGTCCCACATTACTACGTGATCCAAACCAGAAAAAACCCAGGATCCGTACAACAAGTATGTGAAGAATGCGAAAGTATGAGTCTGATGAGTGAAAATCCCAGGGCTAACCTAGACCTAACATGCGTTATCCTCTAAAATATTGATCCAAACCAGGTTTAATGGACTGTTTCAGTGTGGTACCACACTACTACGTGATCCAAACCAGAAAAAACACAGGATCTGTTCAACAAGTATGTGAAAAACGCGAAAGTATGAGCCTGATGACGGCAAATCCCAGACCTATCCCAGACCTAACTTGCGTTGTCCTCTAAGATATTGATGGAAACCAGGTTTAATTGACTGTTTCTGTGTTGTACTTCATCACTACGTGATGCAATCCAGAAAAAGCCCAGCATCTAGCCATCAAGTATGAGAAATATGCGAAAGAATGAGCTTGATGGGAGCAAATCCCAGACCTAACCTAGACCTAACATGTATTATTCTCAAAAATATTGATCGAAACCAGGTTTAATTGACTGTTTCAGTGTGGTCCCACATTACTACGTGATCCAAACCAGAAAAAACCCAGGATCCGTACAACAAGTATGTGAAGTATGCGAAAGTATGAGTCTGATGAGTGAAAATCCCCGACCTAACCTAGACCTAACATGCGTTATCCTCTAAAATATTGATCCAAACCAGGTTTAATGGACTGTTTCAGTGTGGTACCACACTACTACGTGATCCAAACCAGAAAAAACCCAGGATCTGTTCAACAAGTATGTGAAAAACGCGATAGTATGAGCCTGATGAGGGCAAATCCCAGAGCTATCCCAGACCTAACTTGCGTTGTCCTCTAAGATATTGATGGAAACCAGGTTTAATTGACTGTTTCAGTGTAGTACTTAAATTACTACGTGATCCAATCCAGAAAACAACCCAGGATCTGCCAAACGAGTATGTGAAGTGTGCGAAAGTATGAGTCTGATGAGGGCAAATCCCAGACCTATCCCAGACCTAACATGCGTTATCCTCTAAAATATTTATCAAGACCAGGTTTAATTGACTGTTTCAGTGTGGTCCCACACTACTACGTGATCCAAACCAGAAAAAACCCAGGACCTGTTCAACAAGTATGTGAAAAACGCGGAAAGTATGAGCCTGATGAGGGCAAATCCCAGAGCTATCCCAGACCTAACTTGCGTTGTCCTCTAAGATATTGATGGAAACCAGGTTTAATTGACTGTTTCAGTGTAGTACTTAAATTACTACGTGATCCAATCCAGAAAACAACCCAGGATCTGCCAAACGAGTATGTGAAGTGTGCGAAAGTATGAGTCTGATGAGGGCAAATCCCAGACCTATCCCAGACCTAACATGCGTTATCCTCTAAAATATTTATCAAGACCAGGTTTAATTGACTGTTTCAGTGTGGTCCCACACTACTACGTGATCCATACCAGAAAAAACCCAGGATCCGTTCAACAAGTATGTGAAGAATGCGAAAGTATGAGTCTGATGAGTGAAAATCCCCGACCTAACCTAGACCTAACATGCGTTATCCTCTAAAATATTGATCCAAACCAGGTTTAATGGACTGTTTCAGTGTGGTACCACACTACTACGTGATCCAAACCAGAAAAAACCCAGGATCCGTACAACAAGTATGTGAAGAATGCGAAAGTATGAGTCTGATGAGTGAAAATCCCAGGGCTAACCTAGACCTAACATGCGTTATCCTCTAAAATATTGATCCAAACCAGGTTTAATGGACTGTTTCAGTGTGGTACCACACTACTACGTGATCCAAACCAGAAAAAACACAGGATCTGTTCAACAAGTATGTGAAAAACGCGAAAGTATGAGCCTGATGACGGCAAATCCCAGACCTATCCCAGACCTAACTTGCGTTGTCCTCTAAGATATTGATGGAAACCAGGTTTAATTGACTGTTTCTGTGTTGTACTTCATCACTACGTGATGCAATCCAGAAAAAGCCCAGCATCTAGCCATCAAGTATGAGAAATATGCGAAAGAATGAGCTTGATGGGAGCAAATCCCAGACCTAACCTAGACCTAACATGTATTATTCTCAAAAATATTGATCGAAACCAGGTTTAATTGACTGTTTCAGTGTGGTCCCACATTACTACGTGATCCAAACCAGAAAAAACCCAGGATCCGTACAACAAGTATGTGAAGTATGCGAAAGTATGAGTCTGATGAGTGAAAATCCCCGACCTAACCTAGACCTAACATGCGTTATCCTCTAAAATATTGATCCAAACCAGGTTTAATGGACTGTTTCAGTGTGGTACCACACTACTACGTGATCCAAACCAGAAAAAACCCAGGATCTGTTCAACAAGTATGTGAAAAACGCGATAGTATGAGCCTGATGAGGGCAAATCCCAGAGCTATCCCAGACCTAACTTGCGTTGTCCTCTAAGATATTGATGGAAACCAGGTTTAATTGACTGTTTCAGTGTAGTACTTAAATTACTACGTGATCCAATCCAGAAAACAACCCAGGATCTGCCAAACGAGTATGTGAAGTGTGCGAAAGTATGAGTCTGATGAGGGCAAATCCCAGACCTATCCCAGACCTAACATGCGTTATCCTCTAAAATATTTATCAAGACCAGGTTTAATTGACTGTTTCAGTGTGGTCCCACACTACTACGTGATCCAAACCAGAAAAAACCCAGGACCTGTTCAACAAGTATGTGAAAAACGCGGAAAGTATGAGCCTGATGAGGGCAAATCCCAGAGCTATCCCAGACCTAACTTGCGTTGTCCTCTAAGATATTGATGGAAACCAGGTTTAATTGACTGTTTCAGTGTAGTACTTAAATTACTACGTGATCCAATCCAGAAAACAACCCAGGATCTGCCAAACGAGTATGTGAAGTGTGCGAAAGTATGAGTCTGATGAGGGCAAATCCCAGACCTATCCCAGACCTAACATGCGTTATCCTCTAAAATATTTATCAAGACCAGGTTTAATTGACTGTTTCAGTGTGGTCCCACACTACTACGTGATCCATACCAGAAAAAACCCAGGATCCGTTCAACAAGTATGTGAAGAATGCGAAAGTATGAGTCTGATGAGTGAAAATCCCCGACCTAACCTAGACCTAACATGCGTTATCCTCTAAAATATTGATCCAAACCAGGTTTAATGGACTGTTTCAGTGTGGTACCACACTACTACGTGATCCAAACCAGAAAAAACACAGGATCTGTTCAACAAGTATGTGAAAAACGCGAAAGTATGAGCCTGATGACGGCAAATCCCAGACCTATCCCAGACCTAACTTGCGTTGTCCTCTAAGATATTGATGGAAACCAGGTTTAATTGACTGTTTCTGTGTTGTACTTCATCACTACGTGATGCAATCCAGAAAAAGCCCAGCATCTAGCCATCAAGTATGAGAAATATGCGAAAGAATGAGCTTGATGGGAGCAAATCCCAGACCTAACCTAGACCTAACATGTATTATTCTCAAAAATATTGATCGAAACCAGGTTTAATTGACTGTTTCAGTGTGGTCCCACATTACTACGTGATCCAAACCAGAAAAAACCCAGGATCCGTACAACAAGTATGTGAAGAATGCGAAAGTATGAGTCTGATGAGTGAAAATCCCAGGGCTAACCTAGACCTAACATGCGTTATCCTCTAAAATATTGATCCAAACCAGGTTTAATGGACTGTTTCAGTGTGGTACCACACTACTACGTGATCCAAACCAGAAAAAACACAGGATCTGTTCAACAAGTATGTGAAAAACGCGAAAGTATGAGCCTGATGACGGCAAATCCCAGACCTATCCCAGACCTAACTTGCGTTGTCCTCTAAGATATTGATGGAAACCAGGTTTAATTGACTGTTTCTGTGTTGTACTTCATCACTACGTGATGCAATCCAGAAAAAGCCCAGCATCTAGCCATCAAGTATGAGAAATATGCGAAAGAAAGAGCTTGATGGGAGCAAATCCCAGACCTAACCTAGACCTAACATGTATTATTCTCAAAAATATTGATCGAAACCAGGTTTAATTGACTGTTTCAGTGTGGTCCCACATTACTACGTGATCCAAACCAGAAAAAACCCAGGATCCGTACAACAAGTATGTGAAGTATGCGAAAGTATGAGTCTGATGAGTGAAAATCCCCGACCTAACCTAGACCTAACATGCGTTATCCTCTAAAATATTGATCCAAACCAGGTTTAATGGACTGTTTCAGTGTGGTACCACACTACTACGTGATCCAAACCAGAAAAAACCCAGGATCTGTTCAACAAGTATGTGAAAAAACCGATAGTATGAGCCTGATGAGGGCAAATACCAGACCTATCCCAGACCTAACTTGCGTTGTCCTCTAAGATATTGATGGAAACCAGGTTTAATTGACCGTTTCTGTGTTGTACTTCATTACTACGTGATGCAATCCAGAAAAAGCCCAGCATCTAGCCATGAAGTATGAGAAATATTCGAAAGAATGAGCCTGATGAGAGCAAATCCCAGACCTAACCTAGCCCTAACATGTATTATTCTCAAAAATATTGATCGAAACCTGGTTTAATTGACTGTTTCAGTGTGGTCCCACATTACTACGTGATCCAAACCAGAAAAAACCCAGGATCCGTACAACAAGTATGTGAAGAATGCGAAAGTATGAGTCTGATGAGTGAAAATCCCAGGGCTAACCTAGACCTAACAAGCGTTATCCTCTAAAATATTGATCGAAACCAGGTTTAATCGACTGTTTCAGTGTGGTACCACATTACTACGTGATCCATACCAGAAAAAACCCAGGATCCGTTCAACAAGTATGTGAAGAATGCGAAAGTATGAGTCTGATGAGTGAAAATCCCCGACCTAACCTAGACCTAACATGCGTTATCCTCTAAAATATTGATCCAAACCAGGTTTAATGGACTGTTTCAGTGTGGTACCACACTACTGCGTGATCCAAACCAGAAAAAACACAGGATCTGTTCAATAAGTATGTGAAAAACGCGAAAGTATGAGCCTGATGAGGGCAAATCCCAGACCTATCCCAGACCTAACTTGCGTTGTCCTCTAAGATATTGATGGAAACCAGGTTTAATTGACTGTTTCTGTGTTGTACTTCATTACTACGTGATGCAATCCAGAAAACAACCCAGGATCTGCCAAACGAGTATGTGAAGTGTGCGAAAGTATGAGTCTGATGAGTGAAAATCCCGGGGCTAACCTAGACCTAACATGCGTTATCCTCTAAAATATTGATCGAAACCAGGTTTAATCGACTGTTTCAGTGTGGTACCACATTACTACGTGATCCATACCAGAAAAAACCCAGGATCCGTTCAACAAGTATGTGAAGAATGCGAAAGTATGAGTCTGATGAGTGAAAATCCCCGACCTAACCTAGACCTAACATGCGTTATCCTCTAAAATATTGATCCAAACCAGGTTTAATGGACTGTTTCAGTGTGGTACCCCACTACTACGTGATCCAAACCAGAAAAAACCCAGGATCCGTTCAACAAGTATGTGAAGAATGCGAAAGTATGAGTCTGATGAGTGAAAATCCCCGACCTAACCTAGACCTAACATGCGTTATCCTCTAAAATATTGATCCAAACCAGGTTTAATGGACTGTTTCAGTGTGGTACCCCACTACTACGTGATCCAAACCAGAAAAAACCCAGGATCCGTTCAACAAGTATGTGAAGAATGCGAAAGTATGAGTCTGATGAGTGAAAATCCCCGACCTAACCTAGACCTAACATGCGTTATCCTCTAAAATATTGATCCAAACCAGGTTTAATGGACTGTTTCAGTGTGGTACCACATTACTACGTGATCCAAACCAGAAAAAACACAGGATCTGTTCAACAAGTATGTGAAAAACGCGAAAGTATGAGCCTGATGAGGGCAAATCCCAGACCTATCCCAGACCTAACTTGCGTTGTCCTCTAAGATATTGATGGAAACCAGGTTTAATTGACTGTTTCTGTGTTGTACTTCATTACTACGTGATGCAATCCAGAAAAAGCCCAGCATCTAGCCATCAAGTATGAGAAATATTCGAAAGAATGAGCCTGATGAGAGCAAATCCCAGACCTAACCTAGACCTAACATGTATTATTCTCAAAAATATTGATCGAAACCTGGTTTAATTGACTGTTTCAGTGTGGTCCCACATTACTACGTGATCCAAACCAGAAAAAACCCAGGATCCGTACAACAAGTATGTGAACAATGCGAAAGTATGAGTCTGATGAGTGAAAATCCCAGGCCTAACCTAGACCTAACATGCGTTATCCTCAAAAATATTGATCGAAACCTGGTATAATCGACTGTTTCAGTGTGGTACCACATTACTATGTGATCCAAACCAGAAAATAACACAGGATCTGTTCAACGAGTATGTGAAGTGTGCGAAAGTGTGAGACTGATGAGGGCAAATCCCAGACCTATCCCAGACCTAACTTGCGTTGTCCTCTAAGATATTGATGGAAACCAGGTTTAATTGACTGTCTCTGTGTTGTACTTCATTACTACGTGATGCAATCCAGAAAAAGCCCAGCATCTAGCCATGAAGTATGAGCAATATTCGAAAGAATGAGCCTGATGAGAGCAAATCCCAGACCTAACCTAGCCCTAACATGTATTATTCTCAAAAACATTGATCGAAACCTGGTTTAATTGACTGTTTCAGTGTGGTCCCACATTACTACGTGATCCAAACCAGAACAAACCCAGGATCCGTAAAACACGTATGTGAAGAATGCGAAAGTATGAGTCTGATGAGTGAAAATCCCAGGCCTAACCTAGACCTAACATGCGTTATCCTCAAAAATATTGATCGAAACCTGGTATAATCGACTGTTTCAGTGTGGTACCACATTACTATGTGATCCAAACCAGAAAATAACCCAGGATCTGTTCAACGAGTATGTGAAGTGTGCGAAAGTATGAGTCTGATGAGTGAAATTCCCAGACCTAACCTAGACCTAACATGCGTTATCCTCTAAAATATTGATCCAAACCAGGTTTAATGGACTGTTTCAGTGTGGTACCACACTACTACGTGATCCAAACCAGAAAAAACCCAGGATCTGTTCAAAAAGTATGTGAAAAACGCGAAAGTATGAGCCGGATGAGGGCAAATCCAAGACCTAACCCAGACCTAACTTGCGTTGTCCTCTAAGATATTGATGGAAACCAGGTTTAATTGACTGTTTCTGTGTTGTACTTCATTACTACGTGATGCAATCCAGAAAAAGCCCAGCATCTAGCCATCAAGTATGAGAAATATTCGAAAGAATGAGCCTGATGAGAGCAAATCCCAGACCTAACCTAGACCTAACATGTATTATTCTCAAAAATATTGATCGAAACCTGGTTTAATTGACTGTTTCAGTGTGGTCCCACATTACTACGTGATCCAAACCAGAAAAAACCCAGGATCCGTATAACAAGTATGTGAACAATGCGAAAGTATGAGCCTGATGAGGGCAAATCCCAGACCTATCCCAGACCTAACTTGCGTTATCCTCTAAAATATTGATCGAAACCAGGTTTAATTGGCCGTTTCAGTGTGGTACTACATTACTACGTGATGCAATCCAGAAAAAGCCCAGGATCTAGCCATCAAGTATGAGAAATATGCGAAAGAATGAGCCTGATGAGAGCAAATCCCAGACCTAACCTAGACCTAACATGCGTTATCCTCTAAAATATTGAGCGAAACCAGGTTTAATGGACTGCTTCAGTGTGGTTCCACACTACTTTGTGATCCAAACCAGACAAAACCCAGGATCTGTTCAACAAGAATGTGAAAAACGCGAAACTGTGAGCCTGATGAGGGCAAATCTTAGACCTAACCCAGACCTAAGATGCGTTATCCTCTAAAATATTTATCCAGACCAGGTTTCATTGAATGTTTCAGTGTGGTACCACTTTACTACGTGATCCAATCCAGAAATAGCCCAGGATCTAGCCATGAAGTATGAGAAATGTGCGAAAGTATGAGCCAGTTGAGGGCAAATCCCAGACATATCCCAGACCTAACTTGCGTTGTCCTCTAAGATATTGATGGAAACCAGGTTTAATTGACTGTTTCAGTGTTGTACTTCATTACTACGTGATGCAATCCAGAAAAAGCCCAGGATCTAGCCATCAAGTATGAGAAATATGCGAAAAAATGAGCCTGATGAGAGCAAATCCCAGACCTAACCTATACCTAACATGAATTATTCTCTAAAATATTGATCGAAACCAGGTTTAATCGACTGTTTCAGTGTGGTACCACATTACTACGTGATCCAAACCAGTCAAAACACAGGATCTGTTCAACAAGAATGTGAAAAACGCGAAACTGTGAGCCTGATGAGGGCAAATCTTAGACCTAACCCCGACCTAAGATGCGTTATCCTCTAAAATATTTATCCAGACCAGGTTTCATTGAATGTTTCAGTGTGGCACCACTTTACTACGTGATGCAATACAGAAATAGCCCAGGATCTAGCCATGAAGTATGAGAAATATGCGAAAGTAAGAGCCTGATGAGGGCAAATCCTAGACCTATCCCAGACCTAACTTGCGTTATCCTCTAAAATATTGATCGAAACCAGGTTTAATTGACTGTTTCAGCGTGGTACCACATTACTACGTGATACAAGCCAGAAACAGCCCAGGATCTGTTCAACATGTACGAGACATATGCGAAAGAAAGAGCCTGATGAGAGCAAATCCCAGACCTAACCTAGACCTAACATGAATTATTCTCTAAAATATTGATCGAAACCAGGTTTAATTGACTGTTTCAGGGTTGTACTTCATTACTATGTGATGCAATCCAGAAAAAGCCCAGGATCTAGCCATGAAGTGTGAGAAATATGCGAAAGTATGAGCCTGATGAGGGGAAATCCCAGGCCTAACCTAGACCTAACATGCGTTATCCTCTAAAATATTGATCAAAACCTGGTTTAATCGACTGTTTCAGTGTGGTACCACATTACTGTGTGATCCAAACCAGAAAATAACCCAGGATCTGTTCAAGGAGTATGTGAAGTGTGCGAAAGTATGAGTCTGATGAGGTCAAATCCCAGACCTATCCCAAACCTAACTTGCGTTATCCTCTAAAATTTTGATCGAAACCAGGTTTAATCGACTGTTTCAGTGTGGTACCACATTACTACGTGATCCAAACCAGAAAAAACCCAGGATCCGTTCAACAAGTATGTGAAGAATGCGAAAGTATGAGTCTGATGAGTGAAAATCCCAGACCTATCCCAGACCTAACTTGCGTTATCCTCTAAAATATTGATCGAAACCAGGTTTAATCGACTGTTTCAGCGTGGTACCACATTACTATGTGATACAATCCAGAAACAGCCCAGGATCTAGCCATGAAGTATGAGAGATATGCGAAAGTATGAGCCTGATGAGAGCAAATCCCAGACCTAACCTAGACCTAACATGCGTTATCCTCTAAAATGTTGAGGGAAACCAGGTTTAATGGACTGCTTCAGTGTGGTACCACACTACTTTGTGATCCAAACCAGACAAAACCCAGGATCTGTTCAACAAGAATGTGAAAAACGCGAAACTGTGAGCCTGATGAGGGCAAATCCCAGGCCTAACCTAGACCTAACATGCGTTATCCTCAAAAATATTGATCGAAACCAGGTTTAATCGACTGTTTCAGTGTGGTACCACATTACTACGTGACCTAAACCAGAGAAAACCCATGATCTGTTCAACAAGTATGTGAAAAACGCGAAAGTATGAGCCTGATGAGGGCAAATCCCAGACCTATCCCAGACGTAACTTGCGTTATCCTCTAAAATATTGATCGAAACCAGGTTTAATTGGCCGTTTCAGTGTGGTACCTCATTACTACGTGATCCAAACCAGAAAAAACCCAGGATCCGTTCAACAAGTATGTGAAGAATGCGAAAGTATGAGTCTGATGAGTGAAAATCTCAGGCCTTACCTAGACCTAACTTGCGTTGTCCTCTAAAATAGTGGTGGAAACCAGGTTTCATTGACTGTTTCAGTGTGGTACTACATTACTACGTGATGCAATCCAGAAAAAGCCCAGGATCTAGCCATCAAGTATGAGAAATATGCGAAAGAATGAGCCTGATGAGAGCAAATCCCAGACCTAACCTAGACCTAACATGCGTTATCCTCTAAAATATTGAGCGAAACCAGGTTTAATGGACTGCTTCAGTGTGGTACCACACTACTTTGTGATCCAAACCAGACAAAACCCAGGATCTGTTCAACAAGAATGTGAAAAACGCGAAACTGTGAGCCTGATGAGGGCAAATCCCAGGCCTAACCTAGACCTAACATGCGTTATCCTCAAAATTATTGATCGAAACCTGGTTTAATCGACTGTTTCAGTGTGGTACCACATTACTACGTGACCCAAACCAGAAAAAACCCAGGATCTGTTCAACAAGTATGTGAAAAACGTGAAAGTATGAGCCTGATGAGGGCAAGTCCCAGACCTATCCCTGACCAAACTTGCGTTATCCTCTAAAATATTCATCAAGACCAGGTTTAATTGAATGTTTCAGTGTGGTACCACATTACTACGTGATCCAAACCGGTAAAAACCCAGGATCCGCTCAACAAGTATGTGAAGAATGCGAAAGTATGAGTCTGATGAGTGAAAATCCCCGGCCTAACCTAGACCTAACATGCGTTATCCTCAAAAATATTGATCGAAACCAGGTTTAATCGACTGTTTCAGCGTGGTACCACATTACTATGTGATACAATCCAGAAACACCCCAGGATCTAGCCATGAAGTATGAGAGATATGCGAAAGTATGAGCCTGATGAGGGCAAATCCTAGACCTAACCCAAACCTAACATGCGTTATCCTCTAAAATATTTATCAAGACCAGGTTTAATTGAATGTTTCAGTGTGGTACCACATTACTACGTGATCCAAACCGGTAAAAACCCAGGATCCGCTCAACAAGTATGTGAAGAATGCGAAAGTATGAGTCTGATGAGTGAAAATCCCCGGCCTAACCTAGACCTAACATGCGTTATCCTCAAAAATATTGATCGAAACCAGGTTTAATCGACTGTTTCAGTGTGGTACCACATTACTATGTGATCCAATCCAGAAATAGCCCAGGATCCAACCATGAAGTATGAGAAATATGCGAAAGGAGGAGCCTGATGAGGGCAAATCCTAGACCTAACCCAGACCTAACATGCGTTATCCTCTAAAATATTTATCAAGACCAGGTTTAATTGAATGTTTCAGTGTGGTACCACATTACTACGTGATCCAAACCGGTAAAAACCCAGGATCCGCTCAACAAGTATGTGAAGAATGCGAAAGTATGAGTCTGATGAGTGAAAATCCCCGGCCTAACCTAGACCTAACATGCGTTATCCTCAAAAATATTGATCGAAACCAGGTTTAATCGACTGTTTCAGTGTGGTACCACATTACTATGTGATCCAATCCAGAAATAGCCCAGGATCCAACCATGAAGTATGAGAAATATGCGAAAGGAGGAGCCTGATGAGGGCAAATCCCCGACCTATCCCAGACCTAACTTGCGTTGTCCTCTAAGATATTGATGGAAACCAGGTTTAATTGGCTGTTTCAGTGTGGTCCCACATTACTACGTGATCCAAACCAGAAAAAACCCAGGATCCGTTCAACAAGTATGTGAAGAATGCGAAAGTATGAGCCTGATGAGTGAAGACCCCAGGCCTAACCTAGACCTAACATGCGTTATCCTCAAAAATATTGATCGAAACCTGGCTTAATCGACTGTTTCAGTGTGGTACCACATTACAACGTGATCCAAACCAGAAAAAACCCAGGATCCGTTCAACGAGTATGTGTAGTGTGCGAAAGTATGAGTCTGATGAGGGCAAATCCCAGACCTATCCCAGACCTAAAATGCGTTATCCTCTAAAATATTTATCAAGACCAGGTTTAATTGATTGTTTCAGTGTGGACACACATTACTACGTGATCCAAACCAGAAAAAACCCAGGATCCGTTCAACAAGTATGTGAAGAACGCGAAAGTATGAGTCTGATGAGTGAAAATCCCAGACCTAACCTAGACCTAACATGCGTTATGCTCTAAAATATTGATCCAAACCAGGTTTAATGGACTGTTTCAGTGTGGTACCACACTACTACGTGATCCAAACCAGAAAATAACCTAGGATCTGTTCAACGAGTATGTGAAGTGTGCGAAAGTATGAGTCTGATGAGGGCAAATCCCAGACCTATCCCAGACCTAACATGCGTTATCCTCTAAAATATTTATCAAGACCAGGTTTAATTGATTGTTTCAGTGTGGTCCCACACTACTACGTGATCCAAACCAGAAAAAAACCCAGGATCTGTTCAACAAGCATGTGAAAAACGCGGAAAGTATGAGCCTGATGAGGGCAAATCCCCGACCTATCCCAGACCTAACTTGCGTTATCCTCTAAAATATTGATGGAAACCAGGTTTAATTGACTGCTTCAGTGTTGTACTTCATTACTACGTGATGCAATCCAGAAGAAGCCCAGCATCTAGCCATCAAGTATGAGAAATATGCGAAAGAATGAGCCTGATGAGAGCAAATCCCAGACCTAACCTAGACCTAACATGAATTATTCTCTAAAATATTGATCGAAACCAGGTTTAATTGACTGTTTCAATGTGGTCCCACATTACTACGTGATCCAAACCAGAAAAAACCCAGGATCTGTTCAACAAGCATGTGAAAAACGCGGAAAGTATGAGCCTGATGAGGGCAAACCCCAGGCCTAACCCAGAACTAACCTAGACCTAACATGAATTATTCTCTAAAATATTTATCAAGGCCAGGTTTAATTGAATGTTTCAGTGTGGTACCACATTACTACGTGATCCAAACCGGTAAAAACCCAGGATCTGTTCAACGAGTATGTGAAGCGTGCGAAAGTATGAGTCTGATGAGGGCGAATCCCAGAGCTATGCCAGACCTAACTTGCGTTATCCTGCAAAATATTTATCAAGACCAGGTTTAATTGACTGTTTCAGTGTTGTACTTCATTACTACGTGATACAATCCAGAAACAGCCCAGGATCTAGCCATGAAGTATGAGAAATATGCGAAAGTATGAGCCTGATGAGGGCAAATCCAGGACTTAACCCAAACCTAACATGCGTTATCCTCAAAAATATTGATCGAAACCAGGTTTAATCGACTGTTTCAGTGTGGTACCACACTACTACGTGACCCAATCTAGAAAAAAGCCAGGATCTGTTCAACAAGTATGTGAAAAACGCGGAAGTATGAGTCTGATGAGGGCAAATCCGAGACCTAACCTAGACCTAACATGCGTTATCCTCTAAAATATAGATCCAAACCAGGTTTAATGGACTGTTTCAGTGTGGTACCCTCTACTACGTGATCCAAACCAGAAAAAACCCAGGATCTGTTCAACAAGTATGTGAAAAACGCGAAAGTATGAGCCTGATGTGGGCAAATCCCAGACCTATCCCAGACCTAACTTGCGTTGTCCTCTAAGATATTGATGGAAACTAGGTTTAATTGACTGTTTCAGTGTTGTACTTCATTACTACGTGATGCAATCCAGAAAAAGCCCAGGATCTAGCCGTCAAGTATGAGAAATATGCGAAAGAATGAGCCTGATGAGAGCAAATCCCAGACCTAACCTAGACCTAACATGAATTATTCTCTAAAATATTGATCGAAACCAGGTTTAATTGACTGTTTCAATGTGGTCCCACATTACTACGTGATCCAAACCAGAAAAAACCCAGGATCTGTTCAACAAGCATGTGAAAAACGCAGAAAGTATGAGCCTGATGAGGGCAAATCCCAGACCTAACCCAGACCTAACCGAAACCTAACATGAATTATTCTCTAAAATATTGATCGAAACCAGGTTTAATTGAGTGTTTCAGTGTTGTACTTCATTACTACGTGATGCAATCCAGAAAAAGCCCAGGATCTAGCCATCTAGTATGAGAAATATGCGGAAGAATGAGCCTGATGAGAGCAAATCCCTGACCTAACCTAGACCTAACATGAATTATTCTCTAAAATATTTATCAAGGCCAGGTTTAATTGAATGTTTCAGTGTGGTACCACATTACTACGTGATCCAAACCGGTAAAAACCCAGGATCCGCTCAACAAGTATGTGAAGAATGCGAAAGTATGAGTCTGATGAGGGCAAATCCGAGACCTAACCTAGACCTAACATGCGTTATCCTCTAAAATATAGATCCAAACCAGGTTTAATGGACTGTTTCAGTGTGGTACCCTCTACTACGTGATCCAAACCAGAAAAAACCCAGGATCTGTTCAACAAGTATGTGAAAAACGCGAAAGTATGAGCCTGATGTGGGCAAATCCCAGACCTATCCCAGACCTAACTTGCGTTGTCCTCTAAGATATTGATGGAAACTAGGTTTAATTGACTGTTTCAGTGTTGTACTTCATTACTACGTGATGCAATCCAGAAAAAGCCCAGGATCTAGCCATCAAGTATGACAAATATGCGAAAGAATGAGCCTGACGGGAGCAAATCCCAGACCTAACCTAGACCTAACATGAATTATTCTCTAAAATATTGATCGAAACCTGGTTTAATTGACTGTTTCAGTGTTGTGCTTCATTACTACGTGAAGCAATCCAGAAAATGCCCAGGATCTAGCCATCAAGTATGAGAAATATGCGAAAGAATGTGCCTGATGAGAGCAAATCCCTGACCGAACCTAGACCTAACATGAATTATTCTCTAAAATATTGATCAAAACCAGGTTTAATTGACTGTTTCAGTGTGGTACCACATTACTATGTGATCCAATCCAGAAATAGCCCAGGATCCAGCCATGAAGTATGAGAAATATGCGAAAGGAGGAGCCTGATGAGGGCAAATCCTAGACCTAACCCAGACCTAACATGCGTTATCCTCTAAAATATTTATCAAGACCAGGTTTAAGTGAATGTTTCAGTGTGGTACCACATTACTACGTGAACCAGACCAGAAAAAACCCAGGATCCGTTCAACAGGTATCTGAAGAATGCGAAAGTATGTGTCTGATGAGTGAAAATCTCAGGGCTAACCTAGACCTAACATGCATTATCCTCTAAAATATTGATCCAAACCAGGTTTAGTGGACTGTTTCAGTGTGGTACCACTTTACTACGTGATCCAAAGCAGAAAAAACCCTCGATCAGGTCAACACGTATGTTAGAACTGCGAAAGTATGACCCTGATGAGGGCAAATCCCAGGCCTAACCTAGGCCTAACATGAATTATTCTCTAAAATATTTATCGTAACCAGGTTTAATTGACTGTTTCAGTGTTGTACTTCATTACTACGTGATGCAATCCAGAAAAAGCCCTGGATCTAGCCATGAAGTATGAGAAATATGCGAAAGTATGAGCGTGATGAGGGCAAATCCTAGACCTAACCCAGACCTAACATGCGTTATCCTCAAAAATATTTATCAAGACCAGGTTTAACTGAATGTTTCAGTATGGTACCACATTACTGCGTGATCCAAACCAGAAAAAACCCAGGATCCGTTCAACAGGTATGTGAAGAATGCGAAAGAATGAGTCTGATGAGTGAAAATCCCAGGCCTTACCTAGACCTAACATGCGTTATCCTCAAGAATATTGATCGAAACCTGGTTTAATCGACTGTTTCAGTGTGGTACCACATTACTATGTGATCCAAACCAGAAAATAGCCCAGGATCTATCCATGAAGTATAAGAAATATGCGAAAGTATGAGCCTGATGAGGGCAAATCCTAGACCTAACCCAGACCTAACATGCGTTATCCTCAAAAATATTTATCAAGACCAGGTTTAACTGAATGTTTCAGTATGGTACCACATTACTACGTGATCCATACCAGAAAAATCCCAGGATCTGTTCAACAAGTATCTGAAGAATGCGAAAGTATGAGTCTGATGAGGGCAAATCCCAGACCTATCCCAGACCTAACTTGCGTTGTCCTCTAAGATATTGATGGAAACCAGGTTTAGTGGACTGTTTCAGTGTGGTACCACTTTACTACGTGATCCAAAGCAGAAAAAACCCTCGATCAGGTCAATATGTATGTTAGAACTGCGAAAGTATGACCCTGATGAGGGCAAATCCCACGCCTAACCTAGACCTAACATGAATTATTCTCTAAAATATTTATCGAAACCAGGTTTAATTGACTGTTTCAGTGTTGTACTTCATTACTGCGTGATGCAATCCAGAAAAAGCCCAGGATCTAGCCATCAAGTATGAGAAATATGCGAAAGAATGAACCTGATGAGGGCAAATCCTAGACCTAACCCAGACCTAACATGCGTTATCTTCTAAAATATTTATCAAGACCAGGTTTAATTGATTGTTTCAGTGTGGTCCCACATTACTACGTGATCCAAACCAGAAAAAACCCAGGATCCGTTCAACAAGTATGTGAAGAATGCGAAAGAATGAGTCTGATGAGTGAAAATCCCAGGCCTAACCTAGACCTAACATGCGTTATCCTCAAAAATATTGATCGAAACCTGGTTTAATCGACAGTTTCAGTGTGGTACCACATTACTACGTGATCCAATCCAGAAAATGCCCAGGATCTAGCCATCAAGTATGAGAAATATGCGAAAGAATGAGCCTGATGATGGCAAATCCTAGACCTATCCCAGGTCTAACTTGCGTTATCCTCTAAAATATTGATCGAAACCAGGTTTAATTGACTGTTTTAGTGTGGTACCACTTTACTGCGTGATCCAAAGCAGAAAAAACCCTCGATGAGGTCAACATGCATGTTAAAACTGCGAAAGTATGACCCCGATGAGGGCAAATCCCAGGCCTAACCTAGACCTAACATGCGTTATCTTCTAAGATATTGAGCGAAACCAGGTTTAATGGACTGTTTCAGTGTGGTACCTCACTACTTCGTGATACAAACCAGAGAAAACCCAGGATCTGTTCAACAAGTATGCGAAAAACGCGAAACTGTGAGCCTGAGGAGGGCAAATCTTAGACCTAACACAGACCTAAGATGCGTTATCCTCTAAAATATTTATCCAGACCAGGTTTCATTGAATGTTTCAGTGTGGTACCACATTACTACGTGATCCAATCCAGAAATAGCCCAGGATCTAGCCATGAAGTATGAGAAATATGCGAAAGTATGAGCCTGATGTGGGCAAATCCTAGACCTAACCCAAACCTAACATGCGTTATCCTCTAAAATATTGATCAAGACCAGGTTTAATTGAATGTTTCAGTGTGGTACCGCATTACTACGTGAAGCAAACCAGAAAAAACCCAGGATCTGTTAAACGAGTCTGTGAAGTGTGCGAAAGTATGAGCCTGATGAGGGCGAATCCCAGACCTATTCCAGACCTAACTTGCGTTATCCTCTAAAATATTGATCGAAACAAGGTTTAATTGAATGTTTCAGTGTGGTACCACATTACTACGTGATCCAATCCAGAAATAGCCCAGAATCTAGCCATGAAGTATGAGAAATATGCGAAAGTATGAGCCTGATGAGGGCAAATCCTAGACCTAACCCAGACCTAACATGTGTTATCATCTAAAATATTTATCAAGACCTGGTTTATTTGAATGTTTCAGTGTGGTACCACATTACTACGTGATCCAAACCAGAAAACACCCAGGATCCGTTCAACAAGTATGTGAAAAACGCGAACGTATGAGTCTGATGAGGGCAAATCCCAGACCTATCGCAGACCTAACTTGCGTTGTCCTCTAAGATATTGATGGAAACCAGGTTTAATTGACTGTTTCAGTGTTGTACTTCATTACTACGTGATGCAATCCAGAAAAAGCCCAGGATCTAGCCATCAAGTATGAGAAATATGCGAAAGTATGAGCCTGACGAGAGCAAATCCTAGACCTAACCCAGACCTAACATGCGTTATCCTCTAAAATATTTATCAAGACCAGGTTTAATTGATTGTATCAGTGTGGTACCACATTACTCCGTGATCCACACCAGAAAATACCCAAGATCCGTTCAACAAGTATGTGAAGAATGCGAAAGTATGAGTCTGATGAGTGAAAATCCCCGGCCTAACCTAGACCTAACATGCGTTATCCTCAAAAATATTGATCGAAACCTGGTTTAATCGACTGTTTCAGTGTGGTACCACAATACTACGTGATGCAATCCAGAAAATGCCTAGGATCTAGCCATCAAGTATGAGAAATATGCGAAAGAATGAGCCTGATGAGGGCAAATCCTAGACCTATCCCAGGCCTAACTTGCGTTATCCTCTAAAATATTGATCGAAACCAGGTTTAATTGACTGTTTTAGTGTGGTACCACTTTACTGCGTGATCCAAAGCAGAAAAAACCCTCGATCAGGTCAACATGCATGTTAAAACTGCGAAAGTATGACCCTGATGAGGGCAAATCCCAGGCCTTACCTAGACCTAACATGCGTTATCCTCGTGAATATTGATCAAAACCTGTTTTAATCGTCTGTTTCAGTGTGGTACCACATTACTATATGATCCAAACCAGAAAATAGCCCAGGATCTATCCATGAAGTATAAGAAATATGCGAAAGTATGATCCTGATGAGGGCAAATCCTAGACCTAACTCAGACCTAACATGCGTTATCCTCAAAAATATTTATCAAGACCAGGTTTAACTGAATGTTTCAGTGGGGTACCACATTACTACGTGATCCATACCAGAAAAAACCCAGGATTTGTTCCACAAGTATGTGAAAAATGCGAAAGCATGAGTCTGATGAGAGCAAATCCCAGGCCTAACCTAGACATAACTTTCGTTATCCTCTGAGAGATTGATCGGAACCAGGTTTTGTGGGCTGTTTCAGTGTGGTACCACATTACTACGTGATCCAATCCAGAAATAGCCCAGGATCTAGCCATGAAGTATGAGAAATATGCGAAAGTATGAGCGTGATGAGGGCAAATCCTAGTCCTAACCCAGACCTAACATGCGTTATCCTCAAAAATATTTATCAAGACCAGGTTTAACTGAATGTTTCGGTATGGTACCACATTACTACGTGATCCATACCAGAAAAATCCCAGGATCTGTTCAACAAGTATCTGAAGAAAGCGAAAGTATGAGTCTGATGAGTGAAAATCTCAGGCCTTACCTAGACCTAACATGCGTTATCCTCAAGAATATTGATCGAAACCTGGTTTAATCGACAGTTTCAGTGTGGTACCACATTACTATGTGATCCAAACCAGAAAATAGCCCAGGATCTATCCATGAAGTATAAGAAATATGCGAAAGTATGAGCCTGATGAGGGCAAATCCTAGACCTAACCCAGACCTAACATGCGTTATCCTCAAAAATATTTATCAAGACCAGGTTTAACTGAATGTTTCAGTGTGGTACCACATTACTACGTGAACCAAACCAGAAAAAACCCAGGATCTGTTAAGCGAGTCTGTGAAGTGTGCGAAAGTATGAGCCTGATGAGGGCGAATCCCAGACCTATCCCAGACCTAACTTGCGTTGTCCTCTAAGATATTGATGGAAACCAGGTTTAATTGACTGTTTCAGTGTTGTACTTCATTACTACGTGATGGAATCCAGAAAAAGCCCAGGATCGAGCCATCAAGTATGAGAAATATGCGAAAGTATGAGCCTGACGAGAGCAAATCCTAGACCTAACCCAGACCTAATATGCGTTATCCTCTAAAATATTTATCAAGACCAGGTTTAATTGATTGTTTCAGTGTGGTCCCACATTACTACGTGATCCAAACCAGAAAAAACCCAGGATCCGTTCAACAGGTATGTGAAGAATGCGAAAGAATGAGTCTGATGAGTGAAAATCCCAGGCCTTACCTAGACCTAACATGCGTTATCCTCAAGAATATTGATCGAAACCTGGTTTAATCAACTGTTTCAGTGTGGTACCACATTACTACGTGATCCAATCCAGAAAAAACCCAGGATCTGTTCAACAAGTATGAGAAATATGCGAAAGTATGAGCCTGACGAGAGCAAATCCTAGACCTAACCCAGACCTAACATGCGTTATCCTCTAAAATATTTATCAAGACCAGGTTTAATTGATTGCTTCAGTGTGGTCCCACATTACTACGTGATCCAAACCAGAAAAAACCCAGAATCCGTTCAACAGGTATGTGAAGAATGCGAAAGAATGTGTCTGATGATTGAAAATCTCAGGGCTAACCTAGACCTATCATGCATTATCCTCTAAAATATTGATCCAAACCAGGTTTAGTGGACTGTTTCAGTGTGGTACCACTTTACTACGTGATCCAAAGCAGAAAAAACCCTCGATCAGGTCAACATGTATGTTAGAACTGCGAAAGTATGACCCTGATGAGGGCAAATCCCAGGCCTAACCTAGACCTAACATGAATTGTTCTCTAAAATATTTATCGAAACCAGGTTTAATTGACTGTTTCAGTGTTGTACTTCATTACTACGTGATCCAATCCAGAAAAAGCCCAGGATCTAGCCATCAAGTATGAGAAATATGCGAAAGGATGAGCCTGATGAGAGCAAATCCCAGAACTAACCCAGACCTAACATGAATTATTCTCTAAAATATTGATCGAAACCAGGTTTAATTGACTGTTTCAGTGTGGTACCACATTACTACGTGATCCAAACCAGTAATAGTCCAGGATCCAGCCATGAAGTATGAGAAATATGCGAATGTATGAGCCTGATGAGGGCAAATCCTAGACCTAACCCAGACATAACATGCGTTATCCTCTAAAATATTTATCAAGACCAGGTTTAATTGATTGTATCAGTGTGGTGCCACATTACTACGTGATCCACACCAGAAAAACCCAAGATCCGTTCACCAAGTATGTGAAGAATGCGAAAGTATGAGTCTGATGAGTGAAAATCCCAGGCCTAACCTAGACCTAACATGCGTTATACTCAAAAATATTGATCGAAACCTGGTTTAATCGACTGTTTCAGTGTGGTACCACAATACTACGTGATGCCATCCAGAAAAAGCCCAGGATCTGATCAACAAGTATGCGAAAAACGCGAAACTGTGAGCCTGAGGAGGGCAAATCTTAGACCTAACACAGACCTAAGATGCGTTATCCTCTAAAATATTTATCCACACCAGGTTTAATTGACTGTTTCAGCGTGGTACCACATTACTACGTGATACAATCCAGAAACAGCCCAGGATCTAGCCATGAAGTATGAGAAATATGCGAAACCATGAGCCTGATGAGGGCAAATCCTAGACCTATCCCAGGCCTAACTTACGTTATCCTCTAAAATATTGATCGACACCAGGTTTAATTGACTGTTTTAGTGTGGTACCACTTTACTACGTGATCCAAAGCAGAAAAAACCCAGGATCTGTTCAACAAGTATGAGAAATATACGAAAGTATGAGCCTGACGAGAGCAAATCCTAGACCTATCCCAGACCTAACTTGCATTGTCCTCTAAAATATTGATGGAAACCAGGTTTAATTGACTGTTTCAGTGTGGTACCACATTACTACGTGATACAATCCAGAAACAGCCCAGGATCTAGCCATGAAGTATGAGAAATATGCGAAAGCATGAGCCTGATGAGGGCAAATCCTAGACCTATCCCAGGCCTAACTTACGTTATCCTCTAAAATATTGAGCGAAACCAGGTTTAA
Organism: Colletes latitarsis; assembly: GCF_051014445.1. Classification (NCBI taxonomy): domain Eukaryota; kingdom Metazoa; phylum Arthropoda; class Insecta; order Hymenoptera; family Colletidae; genus Colletes; species Colletes latitarsis. The sequence goes on from NW_027488366.1 coordinate 19,431,007, forward strand.
TGGACTGTTTCAGTGTGGTACCTCACTACTTCGTGATCCAAACCAGAGAAAACCCAGGATCCGTTCAACAGGTATGTGAAGAATGCGAAAGAATGTGTCTGATGAGTGAAAATCTCAGGGCTAACCTAGACCTAACATGCGTTATCCTCAAGAATATTGATCGAAACCTGGTTTAATCAACTGTTTCAGTGTGGTACCACATTACTATGTGATCCAAACCAGAAAATAGCCCAGGATCTATCCATGAAGTATAAGAAATATGCGAAAGTATGAGCCTGATGAGAGCAAATCCTAGACCTAACCCAGACCTAACTTGAATTATTCTCTAAAATATTGATCGAAACCAGGTTTAATTGACTGTTTCAGTGTCGTACCACATTACTACGTGATCCAAACCAGTAATAGTCCAGGATCCAGCCATGAAGTATGAGAAATATGCGAAAGTATGAGCCTGATGAGGGCAAATCCTAGACCTAACCCAGACCTAACATGCGTTATCCTCTAAAATATTTATCAAGACCAGGTTTAATTGATTGTATCAGTGTGGTGCCACATTACTACGTGTTCCACACCAGAAAAACCCAAGATCCGTTCAACAAGTATGTGAAGAATGCGAAAGTATGAGTCTGATGAGTGAAAATCCCAGGCCTAACCTAGACCTAACATGCGTTATACTCAAAAATATTGATCGAAACCTGGTTTAATCGACTGTTTCAGTGTGGTACCACAATACTACGTGATGCCATCCAGAAAAAGCCCAGGATCTGTTCAACAAGTATGCGAAAAACGCGAAACTGTGAGCCTGAGGAGGGCAAATCTTAGACCTAACACAGATCTAAGATGCGTTATCCTCTAAAATATTTATCCACACCAGGTTTAATTGACTGTCTCAGCGTGGTACCACATTACTACGTGGTACAATCCAGAAACAGCCCAGGATCCAGCCATGAAGTATGAGAAATATGCGAAAGAATGAGCCTGATGAGGGCAAATCCTAGACCTATCCCAGGCCTAACTTGCGTTATCCTCTAAAATATTGATCGAAAACAGGTTTAATTGACTGTTTTATTGTGGTACCACTTTACTACGTGATCCAAAGCAGAAAAAACCCTCGATCAGGTCAGCATGCATGTTAAAACTGCAAAAGTATGACCCTGATGTGGGCAAATCCCAGACCTATCCCAGACCTAACTTGCATTGTCCTCTAAAATATTGATGGAAACCAGGTTTAATTGACTGTTTCAGTGTGGTACCACATTACTACGTGATCCAATCCAGAAAAAACCCAGGATCTGTTCAACAAGTATGAGAAATATGCGAAAGTATGAGCCTGACGAGAGCAAATCCTAGACCTAACCCAGACCTAACATGCGTTATCCTCTAAAATATTTATCAAGACCAGGTTTAATTGATTGCTTCAGTGTGGTCCCACATTACTACGTGATCCAAACCAGAAAAAACCCAGAATCCGTTCAACAGGTATGTGAAGAATGCGAAAGAATGTGTCTGATGATTGAAAATCTCAGGGCTAACCTAGACCTATCATGCATTATCCTCTAAAATATTGATCCAAACCAGGTTTAGTGGACTGTTTCAGTGTGGTACCACTTTACTACGTGATCCAAAGCAAAAAAAACCCTCGATCAGGTCAACATGTATGTTAGAACTGCGAAAGTATGACCCTGATGAGGGCAAATCCCAGGCCTAACCTAGACCTAACATGAATTGTTCTCTAAAATATTTATCGAAACCAGGTTTAATTGACTGTTTCAGTGTTGTACTTCATTACTACGTGATCCAATCCAGAAAAAGCCCAGGATCTAGCCATCAAGTATGAGAAATATGCGAAAGGATGAGCCTGATGAGAGCAAATCCCAGAACTAACCCAGACCTAACATGAATTATTCTCTAAAATATTGATCGAAACCAGGTTTAATTGACTGTTTCAGTGTGGTACCACATTACTACGTGATCCAAACCATTAATAGTCCAGGATCCAGCCATGAAGTATGAGAAATATGCGAATGTATGAGCCTGATGAGGGCAAATCCTAGACCTAACCCAGACCTAACATGCGTTATCCTCTAAAATATTTATCAAGACCAGGTTTAATTGATTGTATCAGTGTGGTGCCACATTACTACGTGATCCACACCAGAAAAACCCAAGATCCGTTCACCAAGTATGTGAAGAATGCGAAAGTATGAGTCTGATGAGTGAAAATCCCAGGCCTAACCTAGACCTAACATGCGTTATACTCAAAAATATTGATCGAAACCTGGTTTAATCGACTGTTTCAGTGTGGTACCACAATACTACGTGATGTCATCCAGAAAAAGCCCAGCATCTGTTCAACAAGTATGCGAAAAACGCGAAACTGTGAGCCTGAGGAGGGCAAATCTTAGACCTGACACAGACCTAAGATGCGTTATCCTCTAAAATATTTATCCACACCAGGTTTAATTGACTGTTTCAGCGTGGTACCACATTACTACGTGATACAATCCAGAAACAGCCCAGGATCTAGCCATGAAGTATGAGAAATATGCGAAAGCATGAGCCTGATGAGGGCAAATCCTAGACCTATCCCAGGCCTAACTTACGTTATCCTCTAAAATATTGATCGAAACCAGGTTTAATTGACTGTTTTAGTGTGGTACCACTTTACTACGTGATCCAAAGCAGAAAAAACCCAGGATCTGTTCAACAAGTATGAGAAATATACGAAAGTATGAGCCTGACGAGAGCAAATCCTAGACCTATCCCAGACCTAACTTGCATTGTCCTCTAAAATATTGATGGAAACCAGGTTTAATTGACTGTTTCAGTGTGGTACCACATTACTACGTGATCCAATCCAGAAAAAACCCAGGATCTGTTCAACAAGTATGAGAAATATGCGAAAGTATGAGCCTGACGAGAGCAAATCCTAGACCTAACCCAGACCTAACATGCGTTATCTTCTAAGATATTGAGCGAAACCAGGTTTAATGGACTGTTTCAGTGTGGTACCTCACTACTTCGTGATCCAAACCAGAGAAAACCCAGGATCCGTTCAACAGGTATGTGAAGAATGCGAAAGAATGTGTCTGATGAGTGAAAATCTCAGGGCTAACCTAGACCTAACATGCGTTATCCTCAAGAATATTGATCGAAACCTGGTTTAATCAACTGTTTCAGTGTGGTACCACATTACTATGTGATCCAAACCAGAAAATAGCCCAGGATCTATCCATGAAGTATAAGAAATATGCGAAAGTATGAGCCTGATGAGAGCAAATCCTAGACCTAACCCAGACCTAACTTGAATTATTCTCTAAAATATTGATCATGACCAGGATTAATTGATTGTTTCAGTGTGGTCCCACATTATTACGTGATCCAAACCAGAAAAAACCCAGGATCCGTTCAACAAGTATGTGAAGAATGCGAAAGTATGAGCCTGATGAGGGCAAATCCCAGACCTATCCCAGACCAAACTTGCGTTATCCTCTAAAATATTGATCGAAACCAGGTTTAACCGACTGCTTCATTGTGGTACCACATTGCTACGTGATCCAAACCAGAAAAAACCGAGGACCAGTTCAACAAGTATGTGAAAAACGCGAAAGTATGAGCCTGATGAGGGCAAATCCCAGACCTATCCCAGACCAAACTTGCGTTATCCTCTAAAATATTTATCAAGACCAGGTTTAATTGACTGTTTCAGTGTTGTACTTCATTACTACGTGATGCAATCCAGAAAAAGCCCAGGATCTAGCAATGAAGTATGAGAAATATGCGAAAGTATGAGCCTGATGAGTGCAAATCCTAGACCTAACCCAAACCTAACATGCGCTATCCTCTAAAATATTGATCCAAACCAGGTTTAATGGTCTGCTTCAGTGCGGTACCACTTCACTACGTGATCCAAAGCAGAAAAAACCCTCGATCAGGTCAACATGTATGTTAAAACTGCGGAAGTGTGACCCTGATGAGGGCAAATCCCAGACCTATCCCAGACCAAACTTGCGTTATCCTCTAAAATATTGATCGAAACCAGGTTTAACCGACTGCTTCATTGTGGTACCACATTGCTACGTGATCCAAACCAGAAAAAACCGAGGACCAGTTCAACAAGTATGTGAAAAACGCGAAAGTATGAGCCTGATGAGGGCAAATCCCAGACCTATCCCAGACCAAACTTGCGTTATCCTCTAAAATATTTATCAAGACCAGGTTTAATTGACTGTTTCAGTGTTGTACTTCATTACTACGTGATGCAATCCAGAAAAAGCCAGGATCTAGCCATGAAGTATGAGAAATATGCGAAAGTATGAGCCTGATGAGTGCAATTCCTAGACCTAACCCAAACCTAACATGCGTTATCCTCTAAAATATTGATCCAAACCAGGTTTAATGGTCTGCTTCAGTGCGGTACCACTTCACTACGTGATCCAAAGCAGAAAAAACCCTCGATCAGGTCAACATGTATGTTAAAACTGCGGAAGTATGACCCTGATGAGGGCAAATCCCAGGCCTAACCTAGACCTAACATGCGTTTTCCTCTAAAATATTGATGGAAACCAGGTTTAATTGACTGTTTCAGTGTAGTACTTCATTACTACGTGATGCAATCCAGAAAAAGCCCAGGATCTTGCCATGAAGTATGAGAAATATGCGAAAGTATGAGCCTGATGAGTGAAAATCCCAGACCTAACCTAGACCTAACATGCGTTATCCTCAAAAATATTGATCGAAACCAGGTTTAATCGACTGTTTCAGTGTGGTACCACACTACTACGTGACCCAAACAGGAAAAAACCCAGGATCTGTTCAACAAGTATGTGAAAAACGCGAAAGTATGAGCCTGATGAGGGCGAATCCTAGACCTATCCCAGACCTAACTTGCGTTATCCTCTAAAATATTGATCAAAACCAGTTTTAATTGACTGTTACAGCGTGGTACCATATTACTACGTGATACAATCCAGAAACAGCCCAGGATCTAGCCATGAAGTATGTGAAATATGCGAAAGTATGAGCCTGATGAGGGCAAATCCTAGACCTAACCCAAACCTAACATGCGTTATCCTCTAAAATATTTATCAAGACCAGGTTTAATTGACTGTTTCAGTGTTGTACTTCATTACTACGTGATGCAATCCAGAAAAAGCCCAGGATCTAGCCATCAAGTATGAGAAATATGAGAAAGAATGAGCCTGATGAGAGCAAATCCCAGACCTAACCTAGACATGACATGAATTATTCTCTAAAATATTGATCATGACCAGGTTTAATTGATTGTTTCAGTGTGGTCCCACCTTACTACGTGATCCAGACCAGAAAAAACCCAGGATCCGTTCAACAAGTATGTGAAGAATGCGAAAGTATGAGCCTGATGAGGGTAAATCCCAGACCTATCCCAGACCAAACTTGCGTTATCCTCTAAAATATTGATCGAAACCAGGTTTAACCGACTGCTTCAGTGTGGTACCACATTGCTACGTGATCCAAACCAGAAAAAACCGAGGACCAGTTCAACAAGTATGTGAAAAACGCGAAAGTATGAGCCTGATGAGGGCAAATCCCAGACCTATCCCAGACCAAACTTGCGTTATCCTCAAAAATATTTATCAAGACCAGGTTTAACTGAATGTTTCAGTGGGGTACCACATTACTACGTGATCCATACCAGAAAAAACCCAGGATTTGTTCCACAAGTATGTGAAAAATGCGAAAGCATGAGTCTGATGAGAGCAAATCCCAGGCCTAACCTAGACATAACTTTCGTTATCCTCTGAAATATTGATCGGAACCAGGTTTTGTGGGCTGTTTCAGTGTGGTACCACATTACTACGTGATCCAATCCAGAAATAGCCCAGGATCTAGCCATGAAGTATGAGAAATATGCGAAAGTATGAGCGTGATGAGGGCAAATCCTAGACCTAACCCAGACCTAACATGCGTTATCCTCAAAAATATTTATCAAGACCAGGTTTAACTGAATGTTTCGGTATGGTACCACATTACTACGTGATCCATACCAGAAAAATCCCAGGATCTGTTCAACAAGTATCTGAAGAAAGCGAAAGTATGAGTCTGATGAGTGAAAATCTCAGGCCTTACCTAGACCTAACATGCGTTATCCTCAAGAATATTGATCGAAACCTGGTTTAATCGACAGTTTCAGTGTGGTACCACATTACTATGTGATCCAAACCAGAAAATAGCCCAGGATCTATCCATGAAGTATAATAAATATGCGAAAGTATGAGCCTGATGAGGGCAAATCCTAGACCTAACCCAGACCTAACATGCGTTATCCTCAAAAATATTTATCAAGACCAGGTTTAACTGAATGTTTCAGTGTGGTACCACATTACTACGTGAACCAAACCAGAAAAAACCCAGGATCTGTTAAGCGAGTCTGTGAAGTGTGCGAAAGTATGAGCCTGATGAGGGCGAATCCCAGACCTATCCCAGACCTAACTTGCGTTGTCCTCTAAGATATTGATGGAAACCAGGTTTAATTGACTGTTTCAGTGTTGTACTTCATTACTATGTGATCCTAACCAGAAAATAGCCCGGGATCTATCCATGAAGTATAAGAAATATGCGAAAGTATGAGCCTGATGAGGGCAAATCCTAGACCTAACCCAGACCTAACATGCGTTATCCTCAAAAATATTTAACAAGACCAGGTTTAACTGAATGTTTCAGTGTGGTACCACATTACTGCGTGATCCATACCAGAAAAAACCCAGGATCTGTTCAACAAGTATGTGAAAAATGCGAACGTATGACCCTGATGTGGGCAAATCCCAGACCTATCCCAGACCTAACTTGCATTGTCCTCTAAAATATTGATGGAAACCAGGTTTAATTGACTGTTTCAGTGTGGTACCACATTACTACGTGATCCAATCCAGAAAAAACCCAGGATCTGTTCAACAAGTATGAGAAATATGCGAAAGTATGAGCCTGACGAGAGCAAATCCTAGACCTAACCCAGACCTCACATGCGTTATCCTCTAAAATATTTATCAAGACCAGGTTTAATTGATTGCTTCAGTGTGGTCCCACATTACTACGTGATCCAAACCAGAAAAAACCCAGAATCCGTTCAACAGGTATGTGAAGAATGCGAAAGAATGTGTCTGATGATTGAAAATCTCAGGGCTAACCTAGACCTATCATGCATTATCCTCTAAAATATTGATCCAAACCAGGTTTAGTGGACTGTTTCAGTGTGGTACCACTTTACTACGTGATCCAAAGCAGAAAAAACCCTCGATCAGGTCAACATGTATGTTAGAACTGCGAAAGTATGACCCTGATGAGGGCAAATCCCAGGCCTAACCTAGACCTAACATGAATTGTTCTCTAAAATATTTATCGAAACCAGGTTTAATTGACTGTTTCAGTGTTGTACTTCATTACTACGTGATCCAATCCAGAAAAAGCCCAGGATCTAGCCATCAAGTATGAGAAATATGCGAAAGGATGAGCCTGATGAGAGCAAATCCCAGAACTAACCCAGACCTGACACGAATTATTCTCTAAAATATTGATCGAAACCAGGTTTAATTGACTGTTTCAGTGTGGTACCACATTACTACGTGATCCAAACCAGTAATAGTCCAGGATCCAGCCATGAAGTATGAGAAATATGCGAAAGTATGAGTCTGATGAGTGAAAATCCCAGGCCTAACCTAGACCTAACATGCGTTATACTCAAAAATATTGATCGAAACCAGGTTTAATTGACTGTTTTAGTGTGGTACCACTTTACTACGTGATCCAAAGCAGAAAAAACCCAGGATCTGTTCAACAAGTATGAGAAATATACGAAAGTATGAGCCTGACGAGAGCAAATCCTAGACCTATCCCAGACCTAACTTGCATTGTCCTCTAAAATATTTATCAAGACCAGGTTTAATTGATTGTTTCAGTGTGGTCCCACATTACTACGTGATCCAAACCAGAAAAAACCCAGAATCCGTTCAACAGGTATGTGAAGAATGCGAAAGAATGTGTCTGATGATTGAAAATCTCAGGGCTAACCTAGACCTATCATGCATTATCCTCTAAAATATTGATCCAAACCAGGTTTAGTGGACTGTTTCAGTGTGGTACCACTTTACTACGTGATCCAAAGCAGAAAAAACCCTCGATCAGGTCAACATGTATGTTAGAACTGCGAAAGTATGACCCTGATGAGGGCAAATCGCAGGCCTAACCTAGACCTAACATGAATTGTTCTCTAAAATATTTATCGAAACCAGGTTTAATTGACTGTTTCAGTGTTGTACTTCATTACTACGTGATCCAATCCAGAAAAAGCCCAGGATCTAGCCATCAAGTATGAGAAATATGCGAAAGGATGAGCCTGATGAGAGCAAATCCCAGAACTAACCCAGACCTAACATGAATTATTCTCTAAAATATTGATCGAAACCAGGTTTAATTGACTGTTTCAGTGTGGTACCACATTACTACGTGATCCAAACCAGTAATAGTCCAGGATCCAGCCATGAAGTATGAGAAATATGCGAATGTATGAGCCTGATGAGGGCAAATCCTAGACCTAACCCAGACCTAACATGCGTTATCCTCTAAAATATTGATCGAAACCAGGTTTAATTGACTGTTTTAGTGTGGTACCACTTTACTACGTGATCCAAAGCAGAAAAAACCCAGGATCTGTTCAACAAGTATGTGAAAAATGCGAACGTATGACCCTGATGTGGGCAAATCCCAGACCTATCCCAGACCTAACTTGCATTGTCCTCTAAAATATTGATGGAAACCAGGTTTAATTGACTGTTTCAGTGTGGTACCACATTACTACGTGATCCAATCCAGAAAAAACCCAGGATCTGTTCAACAAGTATGAGAAATATGCGAAAGTATGAGCCTGACGAGAGCAAATCCTAGACCTAACCCAGACCTAACATGCGTTATCCTCTAAAATATTTATCAAGACCAGGTTTAATTGATTGCTTCAGTGTGGTCCACATTACTACGTGATCCAAACCAGAAAAAACCCAGAATCCGTTCAACAGGTATGTGAAGAATGCGAAAGAATGTGTCTGATGATTGAAAATCTCAGGGCTAACCTAGACCTATCATGCATTATCCTCTAAAATATTGATCCAAACCAGGTTTAGTGGACTGTTTCAGTGTGGTACCACTTTACTACGTGATCCAAAGCAGAAAAAACCCTCGATCAGGTCAACATGTATGTTAGAACTGCGAAAGTATGACCCTGATGAGGGCAAATCGCAGGCCTAACCTAGACCTAACATGAATTGTTCTCTAAAATATTTATCGAAACCAGGTTTAATTGACTGTTTCAGTGTTGTACTTCATTACTACGTGATCCAATCCAGAAAAAGCCCAGGATCTAGCCATCAAGTATGAGAAATATGCGAAAGGATGAGCCTGATGAGAGCAAATCCCAGAACTAACCCAGACCTAACATGAATTATTCTCTAAAATATTGATCGAAACCAGGTTTAATTGACTGTTTCAGTGTGGTACCACATTACTACGTGATCCAAACCAGTAATAGTCCAGGATCCAGCCATGAAGTATGAGAAATATGCGAAAGTATGAGTCTGATGAGTGAAAATCCCAGGCCTAACCTAGACCTAACATGCGTTATACTCAAAAATATTGATCGAAACCAGGTTTAATTGACTGTTTTAGTGTGGTACCACTTTACTACGTGATCCAAAGCAGAAAAAACCCAGGATCTGTTCAACAAGTATGAGAAATATACGAAAGTATGAGCCTGACGAGAGCAAATCCTAGACCTATCCCAGACCTAACTTGCATTGTCCTCTAAAATATTGATGGAAACCAGGTTTAATTGACTGTTTCAGTGTGGTACCACATTACTACGTGATCCAATCCAGAAAAAACCCAGGATCTGTTCAACAAGTATGAGAAATATGCGAAAGTATGAGCCTGACGAGAGCAAATCCTAGACCTAACCCAGACCTAACATGCGTTATCTTCTAAGATATTGAGCGAAACCAGGTTTAATGGACTGTTTCAGTGTGGTACCTCACTACTTCGTGATCCAAACCAGAGAAAACCCAGGATCCGTTCAACAGGTATGTGAAGAATGCGAAAGAATGTGTCTGATGAGTGAAAATCTCAGGGCTAACCTAGACCTAACATGCGTTATCCTCAAGAATATTGATCGAAACCTGGTTTAATCAACTGTTTCAGTGTGGTACCACATTACTATGTGATCCAAACCAGAAAATAGCCCAGGATCTATCCATGAAGTATAAGAAATATGCGAAAGTATGAGCCTGATGAGAGCAAATCCTAGACCTAACCCAGACCTAACTTGAATTATTCTCTAAAATATTGATCGAAACCAGGTTTAATTGACTGTTTCAGTGTCGTACCACATTACTACGTGATCCAAACCAGTAATAGTCCAGGATCCAGCCATGAAGTATGAGAAATATGCGAAAGTATGAGCCTGATGAGGGCAAATCCTAGACCTAACCCAGACCTAACATGCGTTATCCTCTAAAATATTTATCAAGACCAGGTTTAATTGATTGTATCAGTGTGGTGCCACATTACTACGTGATCCACACCAGAAAAACCCAAGATCCGTTCAACAAGTATGTGAAGAATGCGAAAGTATGAGTCTGATGAGTGAAAATCCCAGGCCTAACCTAGACCTAACATGCGTTATACTCAAAAATATTGATCGAAACCTGGTTTAATCGACTGTTTCAGTGTGGTACCACAATACTACGTGATGCCATCCAGAAAAAGCCCAGGATCTGTTCAACAAGTATGCGAAAAACGCGAAACTGTGAGCCTGAGGAGGGCAAATCTTAGACCTAACACAGATCTAAGATGCGTTATCCTCTAAAATATTTATCCACACCAGGTTTAATTGACTGTTTCAGCGTGGTACCACATTACTACGTGATACAATCCAGAAACAGCCCAGGATCCAGCCATGAAGTATGAGAAATATGCGAAAGAATGAGCCTGATGAGGGCAAATCCTAGACCTATCCCAGGCCTAACTTGCGTTATCCTCTAAAATATTGATCGAAACCAGGTTTAATTGACTGTTTTATTGTGGTACCACTTTACTACGTGATCCAAAGCAGAAAAAACCCTCGATCAGGTCAACATGCATGTTAAAACTGCGAAAGTATGACCCTGATGAGGGCAAATCCCAGGCCTAACCTAGACCTAACATGCGTTATCTTCTAAGATATTGAGCGAAACCAGGTTTAACTGAATGTTTCAGTGTGGTACCACATTACTGCGTGATCCATACCAGAAAAAACCCAGGATCTGTTCAACAAGTATGTGAAAAATGCGAACGTATGACCCTGATGTGGGCAAATCCCAGACCTATCCCAGACCTAACTTGCATTGTCCTCTAAAATATTGATGGAAACCAGGTTTAATTGACTGTTTCAGTGTGGTACCACATTACTACGTGATCCAATCCAGAAAAAGCCCAGGATCTAGCCATCAAGTATGAGAAATATGCGAAAGGATGAGCCTGATGAGAGCAAATCCCAGAACTAACCCAGACCTAACATGAATTATTCTCTAAAATATTGATCGAAACCAGGTTTAATTGACTGTTTCAGTGTGGTACCACATTACTACGTGATCCAAACCAGTAATAGTCCAGGATCCAGCCATGAAGTATGAGTAATATGCGAATGTATGAGCCTGATGAGGGCAAATCCTAGACCTAACCCAGACCTAACATGCGTTATCCTCTAAAATATTTATCAAGACCAGGTTTAATTGATTGTATCAGTGTGGTGCCACATTACTACGTGATCCACACCAGAAAAACCCAAGATCCGTTCACCAAGTATGTGAAGAATGCGAAAGTATGAGTCTGATGAGTGAAAATCCCAGGCCTAACCTAGACCTAACATGCGTTATACTCAAAAATATTGATCGAAACCTGGTTTAATCGACTGTTTCAGTGTGGTACCACAATACTACGTGATGCCATCCAGAAAAAGCCCAGGATCTGTTCAACAAGTATGCGAAAAACGCGAAACTGTGAGCCTGAGGAGGGCAAATCTTAGACCTAACACAGACCTAAGATGCGTTATCCTCTAAAATATTTATCCACACCAGGTTTAATTGACTGTTTCAGCGTGGTACCACATTACTACGTGATACAATCCAGAAACAGCCCAGGATCTAGCCATGAAGTATGAGAAATATGCGAAAGCATGAGCCTGATGAGGGCAAATCCTAGACCTATCCCAGGCCTAACTTACGTTATCCTCTAAAATATTTATCAAGACCAGGTTTAATTGACTGTTTTAATGTGGTACCACTTTACTACGTGATCCAAAGCAGAAAAAACCCAGGATCTGTTCAACAAGTATGAGAAATATACGAAAGTATGAGCCTGACGAGAGCAAATCCTAGACCTATCCCAGACCTAACTTGCATTGTCCTCTAAAATATTGATGGAAACCAGGTTTAATTGACTGTTTCAGTGTGGTACCACATTACTACGTGATCCAATCCAGAAAAAACCCAGGATCTGTTCGACAAGTATGAGAAATATGCGAAAGTATGAGCCTGACGAGAGCAAATCCTAGACCTAACCCAGACCTAACATGCGTTATCTTCTAAGATATTGAGCGAAACCAGGTTTAATGGACTGTTTCAGTGTGGTACCTCACTACTTCGTGATCCAAACCAGAGAAAACCCAGGATCCGTTCAACAGGTATGTGAAGAATGCGAAAGAATGTGTCTGATGAGTGAAAATCTCAGGGCTAACCTAGACCTAACATGCGTTATCCTCAGGAATATTGATCGAAACCTGGTTTAATCAACTGTTTCAGTGTGGTACCACATTACTATGTGATCCAAACCAGAAAATAGCCCAGGATCTATCCATGAAGTATAAGAAATATGCAAAAGTATGAGCCTGATGAGAGCAAATCCTAGACCTAACCCAGACCTAACTTGAATTATTCACTAAAATATTGATCATGACCAGGATTAATTGATTGTTTCAGTGTGGTCCCACATTATTACGTGATCCAAACCAGAAAAAACCCAGGATCCGTTCAACAAGTATGTGAAGAATGCGAAAGTATGAGCCTGATGAGGGCAAATCCCAGACCTATCCCAGACCAAACTTGCGTTATCCTCTAAAATATTGATCGAAACCAGGTTTAACCGACTGCTTCATTGTGGTACCACATTGCTACGTGATCCAAACCAGAAAAAACCGAGGACCAGTTCAACAAGTATGTGAAAAGCGCGAAAGTATGAGCCTGATGAGGGCAAATCCCAGACCTATCCCAGACCAAACTTGCGTTATCCTCTAAAATATTTATCAAGACCAGGTTTAATTGACTGTTTCAGTGTTGTACTTCATTACTACGTGATGCAATCCAGAAAAAGCCCAGGATCTAGCCATGAAGTATGAGAAATATGCGAAAGTATGAGCCTGATGAGTGCAATTCCTAGACCTAACCCAAACCTAACATGCGTTATCCTCTAAAATATTGATCCAAACCAGGTTTAATGGTCTGCTTCAGTGCGGTACCACTTCACTACGTGATCCAAAGCAGAAAAAACCCTCGATCAGGTCAACATGTATGTTAAAACTGCGGAAGTATGACCCTGATGAGGGCAAATCCCAGGCCTAACCTACACCTAACATGCGTTTTCCTCTAAAATATTGATGGAAACCAGGTTTAATTGACTGTTTCAGTGTAGTACTTCATTACTACGTGATGCAATCCAGAAAAAGCCCAGGATCTTGCCATCAAGTATGAGAAATATGCGAAAGAATGAGCCTGATGAGAGCAAATCCCAGAACTAACCTAGACCTAACATGAAATATTCTCTAAAACATTGATCGAAACCAGGTTTAATTGACTGCTCCAGTGTGGTCCCACATTACTACCTGATCCAAACCAGGAAAAACCCAGGATCCGTTCAACAAGTATGTGAAGAATGCGAAAATATGTGTCTGATGAGTGAAAATCCCAGGCCCAACCTAGACCTACCATGCGTTATCCTCTAAAATATTGATCCAAACCAGGTTTAATGGTCTGCTTCAGTGCGGTACCACTTCACTACGTGATCCAAAGCAGAAAAAACCCTCGATCAGGCCAACATGTATGTTAAAACTGCGAAAGTATGACCCTGATGAGGGCAAATCCCAGGCCTGACCTAGGCCTAACATGCGTTATCCTCAAAAATATTCATAGAAACCTGGTTTAATCGACTGTTTCAGTGTGGTACCACATTACTACGCGATCCAATCCAGAAATAGCCCAGGATCTAGCCATGAAGTATGAGAAATATGCGAAAGTATGAGCCTGATGAGTGAAAATCCCAGACCTAACCTAGACCTAACATGCGTTATCCTCAAAAATATTGATCGAAACCAGGTTTAATCGACTGTTTCAGTGTGGTACCACACTACTACGTGACCCAAACAGGAAAAAACCCAGGATCTGTTCAACAAGTATGTGAAAAACGCGAAAGTATGAGCCTGATGAGGGCGAATCCTAGACCTATCCCAGACCTAACTTGCGTTATCCTCTAAAATATTGATCAAAACCAGTTTTAATTGACTGTTACAGAGTGGTACCATATTACTACGTGATACAATCCAGAAACAGCCCAGGATCTAGCCATGAAGTATGTGAAATATGCGAAAGTATGAGCCTGATGAGGGCAAATCCTAGACCTAACCCAAACCTAACATGCGTTATCCTCTAAAATATTTATCAAGACCAGGTTTAATTGACTGTTACAGAGTGGTACCATATTACTACGTGATACAATCCAGAAACAGCCCAGGATCTAGCCATGAAGTATGTGAAATATGCGAAAGTATGAGCCTGATGAGGGCAAATCCTAGACCTAACCCAAACCTAACATGCGTTATCCTCTAAAATATTTATCAAGACCAGGTTTAATTGACTGTTTCAGTGTTGTACTTCATTACTACGTGATGCAATCCAGAAAAAGCCCAGGATCTAGCCGTCAAGTATGAGAAATATGCGAAAGAAAGATCCTGATGAGAGCAAATCCCAGACCTAACCTAGACATGACATGAATTATTCTCTAAAATATTGATCATGACCAGGTTTAATTGATTGTTTCAGTGTGGTCCCACCTTACTACGTGATCCAGACCAGAAAAAACCCAGGATCCGTTCAAGAAGTATGTGAAGAATGCGAAAGTATGAGCCAGATGAGGGTAAATCCCAGACCTATCCCAGACCTAACTTGCGTTGTCCTTTAAGATATTGATGGAAACCAAGATTAATTGACTGTTTCAGTGTGGTACCACATTACTACGTGATCTAATCCAGAAATAGCCCAGAATCTAGCCATGAAGTATGAGAAATATGCGAAAGTATGAGCCTGACGAGGGCAAATCCTAGACCTTACCCAGACCTAACATGCGTTATCCTCAAAAATATTTATCAAGACCAGGTTTAGTTGACTGTTTCAGTGTGGTACCACATTACTACGTGATCCAATCCAGAAATAGCCCAGGATCTAGCCATGAAGTATGAGAAATATGCGAAAGTATGAGCCTGATGAGGGCAAATCCTAGACCTATCCCAGACCTAACATGCGTTATCCTCTATAATATTTATCAAGACCAGGTTTAATTGATTGCTTCAGTGTGGTCCCACATTACTACGTGATCCAAACCAGAAAAAAACCCATGATCCGTTCAACAAGTATGTGAAGAATGCGAAAGTATGAGTCTGATGAGTGAAAATCCCAGACCTAACCTAGACCTAACATGCGCTATCCTCTAAAATATTGATCCAAACCAGGTTCAATGGACTGTTTCAGTGTGGTACCATACTACTACGTGATCCAAACCAGAAAAAACCCAGGATCTGTTCAAAAAGTATGTGAAAAACGCGAAAGTATGAGCCTGATGAGGGCAAATCCAAGACCTATCCCAGACCTAACTTGCGTTGTCCTTTAAGATATTGATGGAAACCAAGGTTAATTGACTGTTTCAGTGTGGTACCACATTACTACGTGATCTAATCCAGAAATAGCCCAGAATCTAGCCATGAAGTATGAGAAATATGCGAAAGTATGAGCCTGACGAGGGCAAATCCTAGACCTTACCCAGACCTAACATGCGTTATCCTCTAAAATATTCATCAAGACCAGGTTTAATTGATTGTTTCAGTGTGGTTCCACATTACTACGTGATCCAAACCAGAAAAAACCCAGGATCTGTTCAACGAGTATGTGAAGTGTGCGAAAGTATGAGGCTGATGAGGGCAAATCCCCGACCTATCCCAGACCTAACATGCGTTATCCTC
The DNA here is from genome assembly GCF_051014445.1 of Colletes latitarsis. Classification (NCBI taxonomy): domain Eukaryota; kingdom Metazoa; phylum Arthropoda; class Insecta; order Hymenoptera; family Colletidae; genus Colletes; species Colletes latitarsis. Next base: position 19,447,349 of record NW_027488366.1, read on the forward strand.
TAAAATATTTATCAAGATCAGGTTTAATTGATTGATTCAGTGTGGTACCACATTACTACGTGATCCACACCAGAAAAAACCCAAGATCCGTTCAACAAATATCTGAAGAATGCGAAAGTATGAGTCTGATGAGTGAAAATCCCAGGGCTAACCTAGACCTAACATGCGTTATCCTCTAAAATATTGATCGCAACCAGGTTTAATTGAGTGTTTCAGTGTTGTACTTCATTACAACGTGATGCAATCCAGTAAAAGCACAGGATCTAGCCATCTAGTATGAGAAATATGCGAAAGTATGAGTCTGATGAGTGAAAATCCCAGACCTAACCAAGACCTAACATGCGTTATCCTCAAAAATATTGATCGAAACCTGGTTTAATCGACTGTTTCAGTGTGGTACCACATTACTATGTGATCCAAACCAGAAAATAACCCAGGATCTGTTCAACGAGTATGTGAACTGTGCGAAAGTATGAGTCTGATGAGGGCAAATCCCAGACCTATCCCAGACCTAACATGCGTTATCCTCTAAAATATTTAACAAGATCAGGTTTAATTGATTGTTGCAGTGTGGTCCCACACTACTACGTGATCCAAACCAGAAAAAACCCAGGATCTGTTCAACAAGTATGTGAAAAACGCGGAAAGTATGAGCCTGTTGAGGGCAAATCCCAGACCTATCCCAGACCTAACTTGCGTTGTCCTCTAAGAGAATGATGGAAACCAGGTTTAGTTGACTGTTTCAGTGTTGTACTTCATTACTACGTGATGCAATCCAGAAAAAGCCCAGCATCTAGCCATCAAGTATGAGAAATATGCGAAAGAATGAGCCTGATGAGAGCAAATCCCAGACCTAACCTAGACATAACATGAATTATTCTCTAAAATATTGATCGAAACCAGGTTTAATTGACTGTTTCAGTGTGGTCCCACATTACTACGTGATCCAAACCAGAAAATAACTCAGGATCTGTCAAACGAGTATGTGAAGTGTGCGAAAGTATGAGCCTGATGAGAGCAAATCCCAGACCTAACCTAGACCTAACATGAATTATTCTCTAAAATATTGATCAAAACCAGGTTTAATCGACTGTTTCAGTGTGGTACCACACTACTACGTGATCCAAACCAGAAAAAACCCAGGATCTGTTCAACAAGTATGTGAAAAATGCGAAAGTATGAGTCTGATGAGGTCAAATCCCAGACCTATCCCAGACTTAACTTGCGTTATCCTCTAAAATATTGATCGAAACCAGGTTTAATCGACTGTTTCAGCGTGCTACCACATTACTATGTGATACAATCCAGAAACAGCCCAGGATCTAGCCATGAAGTATGAGTGATATGCGAAAGTATGAGCCTGATGAGGGCAAATCCTAGACCTAACCCAAACCTAACATGCGTTATCCTCTAAAATATTTATCAAGACCAGGTTAATTGAATGTTTCAGTGTGGTACCACATTACTACGTGAACCAAACCAGAAAAAACCCAGGATCCGTTCAACAAGTAAGTTAAAACTGCGACAGTATGACCCTTATGAGAGCAAATCCCAGACCTAACCTAGACCTGACATGCGTTCTCCTCTAAAATATTGATGGAAACCAGGTTTATTTGACTGTTTCAGTGTTGTCCTTCATTACTACGTGAAGCAATCCAGAAAATGCCGAGGTTCTAGCCATCAAGTATGAGAAATATGCGAAAGTATGTGCCTGATGAGAGCAAATCCCTGACCGAACCTAGACCTAACATGAATTATTCTCTAAAATATTGATCAAAACCAGGTTTAATTGACTGTTTCAGTGTGGTACCACATTACTATGTGATCCAATCCAGAAATAGCCCAGGATCCAGCCATGAAGTATGAGAAATATGCGAAAGGAGGAGCCTGATGAGGGCAAATCCTAGACCTAACCCAGACCTAACATGCGTTATCCTCTAAAATATTTATCAAGACCAGGTTTAATTGAATGTTTCAGTGTGGTACCACATTACTACGTGATCCAATCCAGTAAAAACCCAGGATCCGTTCCACAAGTATGTGAAGAATGCGAAAGTATGAGTCTGATGAGTGAAAATCCCCGGCCTAACCTAGACCTAACATGCGTTATCCTCAAAAATATTTATCAAGACCAGGTTTAACTGAATGTTTCAGTGTGGTACCACACTACTACGTGATCCAAACCAGAAAAAAACCCAGGATCTGTTCAACAAGTATGTGAAAAATGCGAAAGCATGAGTCTGATGAGGGCAAATCCCAGGCCTAACCTAGACATAACTTTCGTTATCCTCTAAAATATTGATCGAAACCAGGTTTAGTGGGCTGTTTCAGTGTGGTACCACATTACTGCGCGATCCAAACCAGAAAACCCCCAGGATCTGTTCAACAAGTATGTGAAAAATGCGAAAGTATGACCCTGATGTGGGCAAATCCCAGACCTATCCCAGACCTAACTTGCATTGTCCTCTAAAATATTGATCGAAACCAGGTTTAATTGACTGTTTCAGTGTGGTACCACATTACTACGTGATCCAATCCAGAAATAGCCCAGGATCTAGCCATGAAGTATGAGAAATATGCGAAAGTATGAGCCTGATAAGGGCAAACCCTAGACCTAACCCAGACCTAACATGCGTTATCATCTAAAATATTTATCAAGACCTGGTTTAATTGATTGTTTCAGTGTGGTCCCACATTACTACGTGAACCATACCAGAAAAAACCCAGGATCCGTTCAACAGGTATCTGAAGAATGCGAAAGTATGAGTCTGATGAGTGAAAATCTCAGGGCTAACTTAGACCTAACATGCATTATCCTCTAAAATATTGATCCAAACCAGGTTTAGTGGACCGTTTCAGTGTGGTACCACTTTACTACGTGATCCAAAGCAGAAAAAACCCCCGATCTGGTCAACATGTATGTTAGAACTGCGAAGGTATGACCCTGATGAGGGCAAATCCCAGGCCTAACCCAGACCTAACATGCGTTATCCTCAAAAATATTTATCAAGACCAGGTTTAACTGAATGTTTCAGTATGGTACCACATTACAACGTGAACCATACCAGAAAAAACCCAGGATCCGTTCAACAGGTATCTGAAGAATGCGAAAGTATGAGTCTGATGAGTGAAAATCTCAGGGCTAACCTAGACCTAACATGCATTATCCTCTAAAATATTGATCCAAACCAGGTTTAGTGGACTGTTTCAGTGTGGTACCACTTTACTACGTGATCCAAAGCAGAAAAAACCCTCGATCAGGTCAACATGTATGTTAGAACTGCGAAAGTATGACCCTGATGAGGGCAAATCCCAGGCCTAACCCAGACCTAACATGCGTTATCCTCTAAAATATTTATCAAGACCAGGTTGAATTGATTGTTTCAGTGTGGTCCCACATTACTACGTGATCCAAACCAGAAAAAACCCAGGATCCGTTCAACAAGTATGTGAAGAATGCGAAAGAATGAGTCTGATGAGTGATAATCCCAGGCCTAACCTAGACCTAACATGCGTTATCCTCAAAAATATTGATCGAAACCTGGTTTAATCGACTGTTTCAGTGTGGTACCACATTACTATGTGATCCAAACCAGAAAATAGCCCAGGATCTATCCATGAAGTATAAGAAATATGCGAAAGTATGAGCCTGACGAGGGCAAATCCTAGACCTAACCCAGACCTAACATGCGTTATCCTCAAAAATATTTATCAAGACCAGGTTTAACTGAATGTTTCAGTATGGTACCACATTACTACGTGATCCATACCAGAAAAAACCCAGGATCTGTTCAACAAGTATGTGAAAAATGCGAAAGCATGAGTCTGATGAGGGCAAATCCCAGACCTATCCCAGACCTAACTTACGTTATCCTCTAAAATATCGATCGAAACAATGTTTAATTGACTGTTTCAGCGTGGCACCACATTACTACGTGATACAATCCAGAAACAGCCCAGGATCTAGCCATGAAGTATGAGAAATATGCGAAAGTATGAGCCTGATGTGGGCAAATCCTAGACCTAACCCAAACCTAACATGCGTTATCCTCTAAAATATTTATCAAGACCAGGTTTATTTGAATGTTTCAGTGTGGTACCACATTACTACGTGATCCAAACCAGAAAAAACCCAGGATCCGTTCAACAAGTATGTGAAAAACGAAACGTATGAGTCTGATGAGGGCAAATCCCAGACCTATCCCAGACCTAACTTGCGTTGTCCTCTAAGATATTGATGGAAACCAGGTTTAATTGACTGTTTCAGTGTTGTACTTCATTACTACGTGATGCAATCCAGAAAATACCCAGGATCTGTTCAACGAGTATGTGAAGTGTGCGTAAGTGTGAGCCTGATGAGGACAAATCCCAGACCAATCCCAGACTTAACTTGCGTTATCCTCTAAAATATTGATCGAAACCAGGTTTAATCGACTGTTTCAGTGTGGTACCACATTACTACGTAATCCAAACCAGAAAAAACCCAGGATCAGTTCAACAAGTATGTGAAGAATGCGAAAGTATGAGTCTGATGAGTGAAAATCCCAGACCTAACCTAGACCTAACATGCGCTATCCTCTAAAATATTGATGGAAACCAAGTTGAATTGACTGTTTCAGTGTGGTACCACATTACTACGTGATCTAATCCAGAAATAGCCCAGGATCTAGCCATGAAGTATGAGAAATATGCGAAAGTATGAGCCTGATGAGGGCAAATCCTAGACCTATCCCAGACCTAACATGCGTTATCCTCTAAAATATTTATCAAGACCAGGTTTAATTGATTGTTTCAATGTGGTCCCGCATTACTACGTGATCCAAACCAGAAAAAACCCATGATCCGTTCAACAAGTATGTGAAGAATGCGAAAGTATGAGTCTGATGAGTGAAAATCCCAAACCTAACCAAGACCTAACATGCGTTATCCTCAAAAATATTGATCGAAACCTGGTTTAATTGACTGTTTCAGCGTGGTACCAAATTACTACGTGATACAATCCAGAAACAGCCCAGGATCTAGCCATGAAGTATGAGAAATATGCGAAAGTAAGAGTCTGATGAGGTCAAATCCCAGACCAATCCCAGACTTAACTTGCGTTATCCTCTAAAATATTGATCGAAACCAGGTTTAATCGACTGTTTCAGTGTGGTACCACATTACTACGTGATCCAAACCAGAAAAAACCCAGGATCCGTTCAACAAGTATGTGAAGAATGCGAAAGTATGAGTCTGATGAGTGAAAATCCCAGACCTAACCTAGACCTAACATGCGTTATCCTCTAAAATATTGATCCAAACCAGGTTCAATGGACTGTTTCAGTGTGGTACCATACTACTACGTGATCCAAACCAGAAAAAACCCAGGATCTGTTCAAAAAGTATGTGAAAAACGCGAAAGTATGAGCCTGATGAGGGCAAATCCAAGACCTATCCCAGACCTAACTTGCGTTGTCCTTTAAGATATTGATGGAAACCAAGTTTAATTGACTGTTTCAGTGTGGTACCACATTACTACGTGATCTAATCCAGAAATAGCCCAGGATCTAGCCATGAAGTATGAGAAATATGCGAAAGTATGAGCCTGACGAGGGCAAATCCTAGACCTTACCCAGACCTAACATGCGTGATCCTCTAAAATATTTATCAAGACCAGGTTTAAGTGATTGTTTCAGTGTGGTTCCACATTACTACGTGATCCAAACCAGAAAAAACCCACGATCTGTTCAACGAGTATGTGAAGTGTGCGAAAGTATGAGGCTGATGAGGGCAAATCCCCGACCTATCCCAGACCTAACATGCGTTATCCTCTAAAATATTTATCAAGATCAGGTTTAATTGATTGTTTCAGTGTGGTACCACATTACTACGTGATCCACACCAGAAAAAACCCAAGATCCGTTCAACAAATATGTGAAGAATGCGAAAGTATGAGTCTGATGAGTGAAAATCCCAGGGCTAACCTAGACCTAACATGCGTTATCCTCTAAAATATTGATCGCAACCAGGTTTAATTGAGTGTTTCAGTGTTGTACTTCATTACAATGTGATGCAATCCAGAAAAAGCACAGGATCTAGCCATCTAGTATGAGAAATATGCGAAAGTATGAGTCTGATGAGTGAAAATCCCAGACCTAACCAAGACCTAACATGCGTTATCCTCAAAAATATTGATCGAAACCTGGTTTAATCGACTGTTTCAGTGTGGTACCACATTACTATGTGATCCAAACCAGAAAATAACCCAGGATCTGTTCAACGAGTATGTGAACTGTGCGAAAGTATGAGTCTGATGAGGGCAAATCCCAGACCTATCCCAGACCTAACATGCGTTATCCTATAAAATATTTATCAAGATCAGGTTTAATTGATTGTTTCAGTGTGGTACCACACTACTACGTGATCCAAACCAGAAAAAACCCAGGATCTGTTCAACAAGTATGTGAAAAACGCGGAAAGTATGAGCCTGATGAGGGCAAATCCCAGACCTATCCCAGACCTAACTTGCGTTGTCCTGTAAGATAATGATGGAAACCAGGTTTAATTGACTGTTTCAGTGTTGTACTTCATTACTACGTGATGCAATCCAGAAAAAGCCCAGCACCTAGCCATCAAGTATGAGAAATATGCGAAAGAATGAGCCTGATGAGAGCAAATCCCAGACCTAACCTAGACATAACATGAATTATTCTCTAAAATATTGATCGAAACCAGGTTTAATTGACTGTTTCAGTGTGGTCCCACATTACTACGTGATCCAAACTAGAAAATAACGCAGGATCTGTCAAACGAGTATGTGAAGTGTGCGAAAGTATGAGCCTGATGAGAGCAAATCCCAGACCTAACCTAGACCTAACATGAATTATTCTCTAAAATATTGATCGAAACTAGGTTTAATTGACTGTTTCAGTGTGGTCCCACATTACTACGTGATCCAAACCAGAAAAAAACCAGGATCCGTTCAACAAGTATGGGAAGAATGCGTAAGTATGAGTCTGATGAGTGAAAATCCCAGGCCTAACCTAGACCTAACATGCGTTATCCTCAAAAATATTGATCGAAACCTGGTTTAATCGACTGTTTCAGTGTGGTACCACATTACTGCGTGATCTAATCCAGAAATAGCCCAGGATCTAGCCATGAAGTATGAGAAATTTGCGAAAGTATGAGCCTGACGAGGGCAAATCCTAGACCTTACCCAGACCTAACATGCGTTATCCTCTAAAATATTTATCAAGACCAGGTTTAATTGATTGTTTCAGTGTGGTTCCACATTACTACGAGATCCAAACCAGAAAAAACCCAGGATCTGTTCAACGAGTATGTGAAGCGTGCGAAAGTATGAGGCTGATGAGGGCAAATCCCCGACCTATCCCAGACCTAACATGCGTTATCCTCTAAAATATTTATCAAGACCAGGTTTAATTGATTGTTTCAGTGTGGTCCCACATTACTACGTGATCCAAACCAGAAAAAACCCATGATCCGTTCAACAAGTATGTGAAGAATGCGAAAGTATGAGTCTGATGAGTGAAAATCCCAGACCTAACCAAGACCTAACATGAATTGTTCTCAAAAATATTGATCGAAACCAGGTTTAATTGACTGTTTCAGTGTGGTTCCACATTAATACACGATCCAAACCAGAAAAACCCAGGATCCGTACAACAAGTATGTGAAGAATGCGAAAGTATGAGTCTGATGAGTGAAAATCCCAGGCCGAACCTAGACCTAACATGCGTTATCCTCAAAAATATTGATCGAAACCTGGTTTAATCGACCGTTTCAGTGTGGTATCACATTACTATGTGATCCAAACCAGAAAATAACCCAGGATCTGTTCAACGAGTATGTGTAGTGTGCGAAAGTATGAGTCTGATGAGGGCAAATCCCAGACCTATCCCAGACCTAACATGCGTTATCCTCTAAAATATTTATCAAGACCAGGTTTAATTTATTGTTTCAGTGTGGTCACACGCTACTACGTGATCAAAACCAGAAAAAACCCAGGATCTGTTCAACAAGCATGTGAAAAACGCGGAAAGTATGAGCCTGATGAGGGCAAATCCCAGACCTATCCCAGACCTAACATGCGTTATCCACTAAAATATTTATCAAGACCAGGTTTAATTGAATGTTTCAGTGTGGTACCCCATTACTACGTGAACCAATCCAGTAAAAACGCAGGATCCGTTCAACAAGTATGTGAAGTATGCGAAAGTATGAGTCTGATGAGGGCTAATCCCAGGCCTAACCTAGACATAACATGCGTTATCCTCTAAAGTATTTATCAAGACCAGGTTTAATTGACTGTTTCAATGTGGACCCACATTACTACGTGATCCAAACCAGAAAAAACCCAGGATCCGTTCAACAAGTATGTGAAGAATGCGAAAGTATGAGTCTGATGAGTGAAAATCCCAGACCTAACCTAGACCTAACATGCGTTATGCTCTAAAATATTGATCCAAACCAGGTTTAATGGACTGTTTCATTGTGGTACCACACTACTACGTGATCCAAACCAGAAAATAACCCAGGATCTGTTCAACGAGTATGTGAAGTGTGCGAAAGTATGAGTCTGATGAGGGCAAATCCCAGACCTATCCCAGACCTAACATGCATTATCCTCTAAAATATTTATCAAGACCAGGTTCAATTGATTGTTTCAGTGTGGTACCCTCTACTACGTGATCCAAACCAGAAAAAACCCAGGACCTGTTCAACAAGTATGTGAAAAACGCGAAAGTATGAGCCTGATGTGGGCAAATCCCAGACCTATCCCAGACCTAACTTGCGTTGTCCTCTAAGATATTGATGGAAACTAGGTTTAATTGATTGTTTCAGTGTTGTACTTCATTACTACGTGATGCAATCCAGAAAAAGCCCAGGATCTAGCCATCAAGTATGACAAATATGCGAAAGAATGAGCCTGATGAGAGCAAATCCCAGACCTGACCTAGACCTAACATGAATTATTCTCTAAAATATCGATCGAAACCAGGTTTAATTGACAATTTCAATGTGGTCCCACATTACTACGTGATCCAAACCAGACAAAACCCAGGATCTGTTCAACAAGCATGTGAAAAACGCGGAAAGTATGAGCCTGATGAGGGCAAATCCCAGACCTAACCCAGACCTAACCTAAACCTAACATAAATTATTCTCTAAAATATTGATCGAAACCAGGTTTAATTGAGTGTTTCAGTGTTGTACTTCATTACTACGTGATGCAATCCAGAAAAAGCCCAGGATCTAGCCACCAAGTATGACAAATATGCGAAAGAATGAGCCTGATGAGAGCAAATCCCAGACCTAACCTAGACCTAACATGAATTATTCTCTAAAATATTGATCGAAACCAGGTTTAATTGAATGTTTCAGTGTGGTACCACATTACTACGTGATCCAAACCGGTAAAAACCCAGGATCCGCTCAACAAGTATGTGAAGAATGCGAAAGTATGAGTCTGATGAGTGAAAATCCCCGGCCTAACCTAGACCTAACATGCGTTATCCTCAAAAATATTGATCGAAACCAGGTTTAATCGACTGTTTCAGTGTGGTACCACACTACTACGTGACCCAATCTAGAAAAAAGCCAGGATCTGTTCAACAAGTATGTGAAAAACGCGAAAGTATGAGTCTGATGAGGGCAAATCCGAGACCTAACCTAGACCTAACATGCGTTATCCTCTAAAATATAGATCCAAACCAGGTTTAATGGACTGTTTCAGTGTGGTACCCTCTACTACGTGGTCCAAACCAGAAAAAACCCAGGATCTGTTCAACAAGTATGTGAAAAACGCGAAAGTATGAGCCTGATGTGGGCAAATCCCAGACCTATCCCAGACCTAACTTGCGTTGTCCTCTAAGATATTGATGGAAACTGGGTTTAATTGACTGTTTCAGTGTTGTACTTCATTACTACGTGATGCAATCCAGAAAAAGCCCAGGATCTAGCCATCAAGTATGACAAATATGCGAAAGAATGAGCCTGATGAGAGCAAATCCCAGACCTAACCTAGACCTAACATGAATTATTCTCTAAAATATTGATCGAAACCAGGTTTAATTGACTGTTTCAATGTGGTCCCACATTACTACGTGATCCAAACCAGAAAAAACCCAGGATCTGTTCAACAAGCATGTGAAAAACGCGGAAAGTATGAGCCTGATGAGGGCAAATCCCAGACCTAACCCAGACCTAACCTAAACCTAACATGAATTATTCTCTAAAATATTGATCGAAACCAGGTTTAATAGAGTGTTTCAGTGTTGTACTTCATTACTACGTGATGCAATCCAGAAAAAGCCCAGGATCTAGCCATCAAGTATGACAAATATGCGAAAGAATGAGCCTGATGAGAGCAAATCCCAGACCTAACCTAGACCTAACATGAATTATTCTCTAAAATATTGATCGAAACCAGGTTTAATTGAATGTTTCAGTGTGGTACCACATTACTACGTGATCCAAACCGGTAAAAACCCAGGATCCGCTCTACAAGTATGTGAAGAATGCGAAAGTATGAGTCTGATGAGTGAAAATCCCCGGCCTAACCAAGACCTAACATGCGTTATCCTCAAAAATATTGATCGAAACCAGGTTTAATCGACTGTTTCAGTGTGGTACCACACTACTACGTGACCCAATCTAGAAAAAAGCCAGGATCTGTTCAACAAGTATGTGAAAAACGCGAAAGTATGAGTCTGATGAGGGCAAATCCGAGACCTAACCTAGACCTAACATGCGTTATCCTCTAAAATATAGATCCAAACCAGGTTTAATGGACTGTTTCAGTGTGGTACCCTCTACTACGTGGTCCAAACCAGAAAAAACCCAGGATCTGTTCAACAAGTATGTGAAAAACGCGAAAGTATGAGCCTGATGTGGGCAAATCCCAGACCTATCCCAGACCTAACTTGCGTTGTCCTCTAAGATATTGATGGAAACTAGGTTTAATTGACTGTTTCAGTGTTGTACTTCATTACTACGTGATGCAATCCAGAAAAAGCCCAGGATCTAGCCATCAAGTATGACAAATATGCAAAAGAATGAGCCTGATGGGTGCAAATCCCAGACCTAACCTAGACCTAACATGAATTATTCTCTAAAATATTGATCGAAACCTGGCTTAATTGACTGTTTCAGTGTTGTGCTTCATTACTACGTGAAGCAATCCAGAAAATGCCCAGGATCTAGCCATGAAGTATGAGAAATATGCGAAAGTATGAGCGTGATGAGGGCAAATCCTAGACCTAACCCAGACCTAACATGCGTTATCCTCAAAAATATTTATCAAGACCAGGTTTAACTGAATGTTTCAGTATGGTACCACATTACTACGTGATCCATACCAGAAAAATCCCAGGATCTGTTCAACAAGTCTGTGGAAAATGCGAAAGTATGAGCCTGATGTGGGCAAATCCTAGACCTAACCCAAACCTAACATGCGTTATCCTCTAAAATATTTATCAAGACCAGGTTTAATTGACTGTTTCAGTGTTGTACTTCATTACTACGTGATGCAACCCAGAAAAAGCCCAGGATCTAGCCATGAAGTATGAGAAATATGCGAAAGTATGAGCGTGATGAGGGCAAATCCTAGACCTAACCCAGACCTAACATGCGTTATCCCCAAAATATTTATCAAGACCAGGTTTAACTGAATGTTTCAGTATGGTACCACATTACTACGTTATCCATACCAGAAAAATCCCAGGATCTATTCAACAAGTCTGTGGAAAATGCGAAAGTATGAGCCTGATGTGGGCAAATCCTAGACCTAACCCAAACCTAACATGCGTTATCCTCTAAAATATTTATCAAGACCAGGTTTAATTGACTGTTTCAGTGTTGTACTTCATTACTACGTGATGCAACCCAGAAAAAGCCCTGGATCTAACCATGAAGTATGAGAAATATGCGAAAGTATGAGCGTGATGAGGGCAAATCCTAGACCTAACCCAGACCTAACATGCGTTATCCTCAAAAATATTTATCAAGACCAGGTTTAACTGAATGTTTCAGTATGGTACCACATTACTACGTGATCCATACCAGAAAAATCCCAGGATCTGTTCAACAAGTCTGTGGAAAATGCGAAAGTATGAGCCTGATGTGGGCAAATCCTAGACCTAACCCAAACCTAACATGCGTTATCCTCTAAAATATTTATCAAGACCAGGTTTAATTGACTGTTTCAGTGTGGTGCCACATTACTACGTGATCCAATCCAGAAATAGCCCAGGATCTAGCCATGAAGTATGAGAAATATGCGAAAGAATGAGTCTGATGAGTGAAAATCCCAGGCCTAACCTAGACCTAACATGCGTTATCCTCAAAAATATTGATCGAAACCTGGTTTAATCGACTGTTTCAGTGTGGTACCACATTACTATGTGATCCAAACCAGAAAATAGCCCAGGATCTATCCATGAAGTATAAGAAATATGCGAAAGTATGAGCCTGATGAGGGCAAATCCTAGACCTAACCCAGACCTAACATGCGTTATCCTCAAAAATATTTATCAAGACCAGGTTTAATTGACTGTTTCAGTGTGGTTCCACATTAATACGTGATCCAAACCAGAAAAAACCCAGGATCCGTACAACAAGTATGTGAAAAATGCGAAAGTATGACCCTGATGTGGGCAAATCCCAGACCTATCCCAGACCTAACTTGCATTGTCCTCTAAAATATTGATCGTAACCAGGTTTAATTGACGGTTTCAGTGTGGTACCACATTACTACGTGATCCAATCCAGAAATAGCCCAGGATCTAGCCACGAAGTATGAGAAATATGCGAAAGTATGAGCCTGATGTGGGCAAATCCCAGACCTATCCCAGACCTAACTTGCGTTGTCCTCTAAGATATTGATGGAAACTAGGTTTAATTGACTGTTTCAGTGTTGTACTTCATTACTACGTGATGCAATCCAGAAAAAGCCCAGGATCTAGCCATCAAGTATGACAAATATGCGAAAGAATGAGCCTGATGGGTGCAAATCCCAGACCTAACCTAGACCTAACATGAATTATTCTCTAAAATATTGATCGAAACCTGGTTTAATTGACTGTTTCAGTGTTGTGCTTCATTACTACGTGAAGCAATCCAGAAAATGCCCAGGATCTAGCCATGAAGTATGAGAAATATGCGAAAGTATCAGCGTGATGAGGGCAAATCCTAGACCTAACCCAGACCTAACATGCGTTATCCTCAAAAATATTTATCAAGACCAGGTTTAACTGAATGTTTCAGTATGGTACCACATTACTACGTGATCCATACCAGAAAAATCCCAGGATCTGTTCAACAAGTCTGTGAAAAACGCGAAAGTATGAGCCTGATGTGGGCAAATCCCAGACCTATCCCAGACCTAACTTGCGTTGTCCTCTAAGATATTGATGGAAACTAGGTTTAATTGACTGTTTCAGTGTTGTACTTCATTACTACGTGATGCAATCCAGAAAAAGCCCAGGATCTAGCCATCAAGTATGACAAATATGCGAAAGAATGAGCCTGATGGGAGCAAATCCCAGACCTAACCTAGACCTAACATGAATTATTCTCTAAAACATTGATCGAAACCTGGTTTAATTGACTGTTTCAGTGTTGTGCTTCATTACTACGTGAAGCAATCCAGAAAATGCCCAGTATCTAGCCATCAAGTATGAGAAATATGCGAAAGAATGTGCCTGATGAGAGCAAATCCCTGACCGAACCTAGACCTAACATGAATTATTCTCTAAAATATTGATCAAAACCAGGTTTAATTGACTGTTTCAGTGTGGTACCACATTACTATGTGATCCAATCCAGAAATAGCCCAGGATCCAGCCATGAAGTATGAGAAATATGCGAAAGGAGGAGCCTGATGAGGGCAAATCCTAGACCTAACCCAGACCTAACATGCGTTATCCTCTTTAATATTTATCAAGACCAGGTTTAAGTGAATGTTTCAGTGTGGTACCACATTACTACGTGAACCAGACCAGAAAAAACCGAGGATCCGTTCAACAGGTATCTGAAGAATGCGAAAGTATGAGTCTGATGAGTGAAAATCTCAGGGCTAACCTAGACCTAACATGCATTATCCTCTAAAATATTGATCCAAACCAGGTTTAGTGGACTGTTTCAGTGTGTTACCACTTTACTACGTGATCCAAAGCAGAAAAAACCCTCGATCAGGTCAACACGTATGTTAGAACTGCGAAAGTATGACCCTGATGAGGGCAAATCCCAGGCCTAACCTAGGCCTAACATGAATTATTCTCTAAAATATTTATCGAAACCAGGTTTAATTGACTGTTTCAGTGTTGTACTTCATTACTACGTGATGCAATCCAGAAAAAGCCCTGGATCTAGCCATGAAGTATGAGAAATATTGGAAAGTATGAGCATGATGAGGGCAAATCCTAGACCTAACCCAGACCTAACATGCGTTATCCTCAAAAATATTTATCAAGACCAGGTTTAACTGAATGTTTCAGTATGGTACCACATTACTACGTGATCCATACCAGAAAAATCCCAGGATCTGTTCAACAAGTCTGTGAAAAATGCGAAAGTATGAGCCTGATGTGGGCGAATCCTAGACCTAACCCAAACCTAACATGCGTTATCCTCTAAAATATTTATCAAGACCAGGTTTATTTGAATGTTTCAGTGTGGTACCACATTACTACGTGATCCAAACCAGAAAAAACCCAGGATCCGTTCAACAAGTATGTGAAAAACGAAACGTATGAGTCTGATGAGGGCAAATCCCAGATCTATCCCAGACCTAACTTGCGTTGTCCTCTAAGATATTGATGGAAACCCGGTTTAATTGACTGTTTCAGTGTTGTACTTCATTACTACGTGATGCAATCCAGAAAAAGCCCAGGATCTAGCCATCAAGTTTGAGAAATATGCGAAAGTATGAGCCTGACGAGAGCAAATCCTAGACCTAACCCAGACCTAACATGCGTTCTCCTCTAAAATATTTATCAAGACCAGGTTTAATTGATTGTTTCAGTGTGGTCCCACATTACTACGTGATCCAAACCAGAAAAAACCCAGGATCCGTTCAACAGGTATGTGAAGAATGCGAAAGAATGAGTCTGATGAGTGAAAATCCCAGGCCTTACCTAGACCTAACATGCGTTATCCTCAAGAATATTGATCGAAACCTGGTTTAATCGACTGTTTCAGTGTGGTACCACATTACTATGTGATCCAAACCAGAAAATAGCCCAGGATCTATCCATGAAGTATAAGAAATATGCGAAAGTATGAGCCTGATGAGGGCAAATCCTAGACCTAACCCAGACCTAACATGCGTTATCCTCAAAAATATTGATCGAAACCTGGTTTAATCGACTGTTTCAGTGTGGTACCATTATACTACGTGATGCAATCCAGAAGATGCCCAGGATCTAGCCATCAAGTATGAGAAATATGCGAAAGAATGAGCCTGATGAGGGCAAATCCTAGACCTATCCCAGGCCTAACTTGCGTTATCCTCTAAAATATTGATCGAAACCAGGTTTAATTGACTGTTTTAGTGTGGTACCACTTTACTGCGTGATCCAAAGCAGAAAAAACCCTCGATCAGGTCAACATGCATGTTAAAACTGTGAAAGTATGACCCTGATGAGTGAAAATCCCAGGCCTTACCTAGACCTAACATGCGTTATCCTCGTGAATATTGATCAAAACCTGTTTTAATCGGCTGTTTCAGTGGGGTACCACATTACTATGTGATCCAAACCAGAAAATAGCCCAGGATCTAGCCATCAAGTATGAGAAATATGCGAAAGTATGAGCCTAACGAGAGCAAATCCTAGACCTAACCCAGACCTAACATGCGTTATCCTCTAAAATATTTATCAAGACCAGGTTTAATTGATTGTTTCAGTGTGGTCCCACATTACTACGTGATCCAAACCAGAAAAAACCCAGGATCCGTTCAACAAGTATGTGAGGAATGCGAAAGAATGAGTCTGATGAGTGAAAATCCCAGGCCTCACCTAGACCTAACATGCGTTATCCTCAAAAATATTGATCGAAACCTGGTTTAATCGACTGTTTCAGTGTGGTACCACATTACTACGTGATCCAATCCAGAAATAGCCCAGGATCTAGCCATGAAGTATGAGAAATATGCGAAAGTATGAGCCTGATGAGGGCAAATCCTAGACCTAACCCAGACCTAACATGCGTTATCCTCTAAAATATTTATCAAGACCAGGTTTAATTGATTGTTTCAGTGTGGTCCCACATTACTACGTGATCCAAACCAGAAAAAAACCCAGGATCCGTTCAACAAGTATCTGAAGAATGCGAAAGTATGAGTCTGATGAGTGAAAATCTCAGGGCTAACCTAGACCTAACATGCATAATCCTCTAAAATATTGATCCAAACAAGGTTTAGTGTACTGTTTCAGTGTGGTACCACTTTACTACGTGATCCAAAGCAGAAAAAACCCTCGATCAGGTCAACACGTATGTTAGAACTGCGAAAGTATGACCCTGATGAGGGCAAATCCCAGGCCTAACCTAGGCCTAACATGAATTATTCTCTAAAATATTTATCGAAACCAGGTTTAATTGACTGTTTCAGTGTTGTACTTCATTACTACGTGATGCAATCCAGAAAAAGCCCAGGATCTAGCCATCAAGTATGACAAATATCCGAAAGAATGAGCCTGATGGGAGCAAATCCCAGACCTAACCTAGACCTAACATGAATTATTCTCTAAAATATTGATCGAAACCTGGTTTAATTGACTGTTTCAGTGTTGTGCTTCATTACTACGTGAAGCAATCCAGAAAATGCCCAGTATCTAGCCATCAAGTATGAGAAATATGCGAAAGAATGTGCCTGATGAGAGCAAATCCCTGACCGAACCTAGACCTAACATGAATTATTCTCTAAAATATTGATCAAAACCAGGTTTAATTGACTGTTTCAGTGTGGTACCACATTACTATGTGATCCAATCCAGAAATAGCCCAGGATCCAGCCATGAAGTATGAGAAATATGCGAAAGGAGGAGCCTGATGAGGGCAAATCCTAGACCTAACCCAGACCTAACATGCGTTATCCTCTTTAATATTTATCAAGACCAGGTTTAAGTGAATGTTTCAGTGTGGTACCACATTACTACGTGAACCAGACCAGAAAAAACCGAGGATCCGTTCAACAGGTATCTGAAGAATGCGAAAGTATGAGTCTGATGAGTGAAAATCTCAGGGCTAACCTAGACCTAACATGCATTATCCTCTAAAATATTGATCCAAACCAGGTTTAGTGGACTGTTTCAGTGTGTTACCACTTTACTACGTGATCCAAAGCAGAAAAAACCCTCGATCAGGTCAACACGTATGTTAGAACTGCGAAAGTATGACCCTGATGAGGGCAAATCCCAGGCCTAACCTAGGCCTAACATGAATTATTCTCTAAAATATTTATCGAAACCAGGTTTAATTGACTGTTTCAGTGTTGTACTTCATTACTACGTGATGCAATCCAGAAAAAGCCCTGGATCTAGCCATGAAGTATGAGAAATATTGGAAAGTATGAGCGTGATGAGGGCAAATCCTAGACCTAACCCAGACCTAACATGCGTTATCCTCAAAAATATTTATCAAGACCAGGTTTAACTGAATGTTTCAGTATGGTACCACATTACTACGTGATCCATACCAGAAAAATCCCAGGATCTGTTCAACAAGTCTGTGAAAAATGCGAAAGTATGAGCCTGATGTGGGCGAATCCTAGACCTAACCCAAACCTAACATGCGTTATCCTCTAAAATATTTATCAAGACCAGGTTTATTTGAATGTTTCAGTGTGGTACCACATTACTACGTGATCCAAACCAGAAAAAACCCAGGATCCGTTCAACAAGTATGTGAAAAACGAAACGTATGAGTCTGATGAGGGCAAATCCCAGATCTATCCCAGACCTAACTTGCGTTGTCCTCTAAGATATTGATGGAAACCCGGTTTAATTGACTGTTTCAGTGTTGTACTTCATTACTACGTGATGCAATCCAGAAAAAGCCCAGGATCTAGCCATCAAGTTTGAGAAATATGCGAAAGTATGAGCCTGATGAGGGCAAATCCTAGACCTAACCCAGACCTAACATGCGTTATCCTCAAAAATATTTATCAAGACCAGGTTTAACTGAATGTGTCAGTGTGGTACCACATTACTACGTGATCCATACCAGAAAAAACCCAGGATCTGATCAACAAGTATGTGAAAAATGCGAAAGTATGACCCTGATGTGGGCAAATCCCAGACCTATCCCGGACCTAACTTGCATTGACCTCTAAAATATTGATCGAAACCATGTTTAATTGACTGTTTCAGTGTGGTACCACATTACTACGTGATCCAAAGCAGAAAAAACCCTCGATCAGGTCAACGTGTATGTGAGAACTGCGAAAGTATGACCCTGATGAGGGCAAATCCCAGGCCTAACCCAGACCTAACATGCGTTATCCTCAAAAATATTTATCAAGACCAGGTTTAACTGAATGTTTCAGTATGGTACCACATTACTACGTGAACCATACCAGAAAAAACCCAGGATCCGTTCAACAGGTATCTGAAGAATGCGAAAGTATGAGCCTGATGTGGGCAAATCCTAGACCTAACCCAAACCTAACATGCGTTATCATCTAAAATATTTATCAAGACCTGGTTTAATTGATTGTTTCAGTGTGGTACCACATTACTACGTGAACCATACCAGAAAAAACCCAGGATCTGTTCAACAAGTATCTGAAGAATGCGAAAGTATGAGTCTGATGAGTGAAAATCTCAGGGCTAACTTAGACCTAACATGCATTATCCTCTAAAATATTGATCCAAACCAGGTTTAGTGGACTGTTTCAGTGTGGTACCACTTTACTACGTGATCCAAAGCAGAAAAAACCCTCGATCAGGTCAACATGTATGTTAGAACTGCGAAAGGATGACCCTGATGAGGGCAAATCCCACGCCTAACCTAGACCTAACATGAATTATTCTCTAAAATATTTATCGAAACCAGGTTTAATTGACTGTTTCAGTGTTGTACTTCATTACTACGTGATGCAATCCAGAAAAAGCCCAGGATCTAGCCATCAAGTATGAGAAATATGCGAATGAATGAGCCTGATGAGAGCAAATCCCAGACCTAACGCAGACCTAACATGAATTATTCTCTAAAATATTGATCGAAACCAGGTTTAATTGACTGTTTCAGTGTGGTACCACATTACTACGTGATCCAAACCAGTAACAGCCCAGGATCCAGCCATGAAGTATGAGAAATATGCGGAAGTATGAGCCTGATGAGGGCAAATCCTAGACCTAACCCAGACCTAACATGCGTTATCCTCTAAAATATTTATCAAGACCAGGTTTAATTGATTGTATCAGTGTGGTACCACATTACTACGTGATCCACACCAGAAAATACCCAAGATCCGTTCAACAAGTATGTGAAGAATGCGAAAGTATGAGTCTGATGAGTGAAAATCCCAGGCCTAACCTAGACCTAACATGCGTTATCCTCAAAAATATTGATCGAAACCTGGTTTAATCGACTGTTTCAGTGTGGTACCACATTACTACGTGATCCAATCCAGAAATAGCCCAGGATCTAGCCATGAAGTATGAGAAATATGCGAAAGTATGAGCCTGATGAGGGCAAATCCTAGACCTAACCCAGACCTAACATGCGTTATCCTCTAAAATACTTATCAAGACCAGGTTTAATTGATTGTTTCAGTGTGGTCCCACATTACTACGTGATCCAAACCAGAAAAAACCCAGGATCCGTTCAACAAGTATCTGAAGAATGCGAAAGTATGAGTCTGATGAGTGAAAATCTCAGGGCTAACCTAGACCTAACATGCATAATCCTCTAAAATATTGATCCAAACAAGGTTTAGTGTACTGTTTCAGTGTGGTACCACTTTACTACGTGATCCAAAGCAGAAAAAACCCTCGATCAGGTCAACACGTATGTTAGAACTGCGAAAGTATGACCCTGATGAGGGCAAATCCCAGGCCTAACCTAGGCCTAACATGAATTATTCTCTAAAATATTTATCGAAACCAGGTTTAATTGACTGTTTCAGTGTTGTACTTCATTACTACGTGATGCAATCCAGAAAAAGCCCTGGATCTAGCCATGAAGTATGAGAAATATGCGAAAGTATGAGCGTGGTGAGGGCAAATCCTAGACCTAAACCAGACCTAACATGCGTTATCCTCAAAAATATTTATCAAGACCAGGTTTAACTGAATGTTTCAGTATGGTACCACGTTACTACGTGATCCATACCAGAAAAATCCCAGGATCTGTTCAACAAGTATCTGAAGAATGCGAAAGTATGAGTCTGATGAGTGCAAATCCCAGACCTATCCCAGACCTAACTTGCGTTGTCCTCTAAGATATTGATGGAAACCAAGTTTAGTGGACTGTTTCAGTGTGGTACCACTTTACTACGTGATCCAAAGCAGAAACAACCCTCGATCAGGTCAACACGTATGTTAGAACTGCGAAAGTATGACCCTGATGAGGGCAAATCCCAGGCCTAACCTAGGCCTAACATGAATTATTCTCTAAAATATTAATCGAAACCAGGTTTAATTGACTGTTTCAGTGTTGTACTTCATTACTACGTGGTGGAATCCAGAAAAAGCCCTGGATATAGCCATCAAGTATGAGAAATATGCGAAAGTATGAGCGTGATGAGGGCAAATCCTGGACCTAACCCAGACCTAACATGCGTTATCCTCTAAAATATTTATCAAGACCAGGTTTAACTGAATGTTTCAGTATGGTACCACGTTACTACGTGATCCATACCAGAAAAATCCCAGGATCTGTTCAACAAGTATCTGAAGAATGCGAAAGTATGAGTCTGATGAGTGCAAATCCCAGACCTATCCCAGACCTAACTTGCGTTGTCCTCTAAGATATTGATGGAAACCAAGTTTAGTGGACTGTTTCAGTGTGGTCCCACATTACTACGTGATCCAAACCAGAAAAAACCCAGGATCCGTTCAACAAGTATGTGAAGTATGCGAAAGAATGGGTCTGATGAGTGAAAATCCCAGGCCTAACCTAGACCTAACATGCGTTATCCTCAAAAATATTGATCGAAACCTGGTTTAATCGACTGTTTCAGTGTGATACCACATTACTATGTGATCCAAACCAGAAAATAGCCCAGGATCTATCCATGAAGTATAAGAAATATGCGAAAGTATGAGCCTGATGAGGGCAAATCCTAGACCTAACCCAGACCTAATATGCGTTATCCTCAAAAATGTTTATCAAGACCAGGTTTAACTGAATGTTTCAGTGTGGTACCACATTACTACGTGATCCAAACCAGAAAAAACCCAGGATCTGTTCAACAAGTATGTGAAAAATGCGAAAACATGAGTCTGATGAGAGCAAATCCCAGGCCTAACCTAGACATAACTTTCGTTATCCTCTAAAATATTGATCGAAACCAGGTTCAGTGGGCTGTTTCAGTGTGGTACCACATTACTGCGCGATCCAAACCAGAAATAGCCCAGGATCTAGCCATGAAGTATGAGAAATATGCGAAAGTATGAGCCTGATGAGGGCAAATCCTAGACCTAACACAGACCTAACATGTGTTATCATCTAAAATATTTATCAAGACCTGGTTTATTTGAATGTTTCAGTGTGGTACCACATTACTACGTGATCCAAACCAGAAAAAACCCAGGATCCGTTCAACAAGTATGTGAAAAACGCGAACGTATGAGTCTGATGAGGGCAAATCCGAGACCTATCGCAGACCTAACTTGCGTTGTCCTCTATGATCTTGATGGAAACCAGGTTTTATTGACTGTTTCAGTGTTGTACTTCATTACTACGTGATGCAATCCAGAAAAAGCCCAGGATCTAGCCATCAAGTAGGAGAAATATGCGAAAGTATGAGCCTGATGAGGGCAAATCCTAGACCTAACCCAGACCTAACATGTGTTATCATCTAAAATATTTATCAAGACCTGGTTTATTTGAATGTTTCAGTGTGGTACCACATTACTACGTGATCCAAACCAGAAAAAACCCAGGATCCGTTCAACAAGTATGTGAAAAACGCGAACGTATGAGTCTGATGAGGGCAAATCCCAGACCTATCGCAGACCTAACTTGCGTTGTCCTCTAAGATATTGATGGAAACCAGGTTTAATTGACTGTTTCAGTGTTGTACTTCATTACTACGTGATGCAATCCAGAAAAAGCCCAGGATCTAGCCATCAAGTATGAGAAATATGCGAAAGAATGAGCCTGATGAGGGCAAATCCTAGACCTATCCCAGGCCTAACTTGCGTTATCCTCTAAAATATTGATCGAAACCAGGTTTAATTGACTGTTTTAGTGTGGTACCACTTTACTGCGTGATCCAAAGCAGAAAAAACCCTCGATCAGGTCAACATGCATGTTAAAACTGCGAAAGTATGACCCTGATGAGGGCAAATCCCAGGCCTAACCTAGACCTAACATGCGTTATCTTCTTAGATATTGAGCGAAACCAGGTCTAATGGACTGTTTCAGTGTGGTACCTCACTACTTCGTGAT
Source organism: Colletes latitarsis (assembly GCF_051014445.1). Taxonomy (NCBI): domain Eukaryota; kingdom Metazoa; phylum Arthropoda; class Insecta; order Hymenoptera; family Colletidae; genus Colletes; species Colletes latitarsis. The sequence continues at coordinate 19,469,972 of NW_027488366.1, forward strand.
CCAAACCAGAGAAAACCCAGGATCTGTTCAACAAGTATGCGAAAAACGCGAAACTGTGAGCCTGAGGAGGGCAAATCTTAGACCTAACACAGACCTAAGAAGCGTTATCCTCTAAAATATTTATCCAGACCAGGTTTCATTGAATGTTTCAGTGTGGTACCACATTACTACGTGATCCAATCCAGAAATAGCCCAGGATCTAGCCATGAAGTATGAGAAATATGCCAAAGTATGAGCCTGATGTGGGCAAATCCTAGACCTAACCCAAACCTAACATGCGTTATCCTCTAAAATATTGATCAAGACCAGGTTTAATTGAATGTTTCAGTGTGGTACCGCATTGCTACGTGAACCAAACGAGAAAAAACCCAGGATCTGTTAAACGAGTCTGTGAAGTGTGCGAAAGTATGAGCCTGATGAGGGCGAATCCCAGACCTATCCCGGACCTAACTTGCGTTATCCTCTAAAATATTGAGCGAAACAAGGTTTAATTGACTGTTTCAGCGTGGTACCACATTACTACGTGATACAATCCAGAAACAGCCCAGGAAGTATGAGAAATATGCGAAAGTATGAGCCTGATGTGGGCAAATCCTAGACCTAACCCAAACCTAACATGCGTTATCCTCTAAAATATTTATCAAGACCAGGTTTATTTGAATGTTTCAGTGTGGTACCACATTACTGCGCGATCCCAACCAGAAAAATCCCAGGATCTGTTCAACAAGTATCTGAAGAATGCGAAAGTATGAGTCTGATGAGTGCAAATCCCAGACCTATCCCAGACCTAACTTGCGTTGTCCTCTAAGATATTGATGGAAACCAAGTTTAGTGGACTGTTTCAGTGTGGTCCCACATTACTACGTGATCCAAACCAGAAGAAACCCAGGATCCGTTCAACAAGTATGTGAAGTATGCGAAAGAATGAGTCTGATGAGTGAAAATCCCAGGCCTAACCTAGACCTAACATGCGTTATCCTCAAAAATATTGATCGAAACCTGGTTTAATCGACTGTTTCAGTGTGATACCACATTACTATGTGATCCAAACCAGAAAATAGCCCAGGATCTATCCATGAAGTATAAGAAATATGCGAAAGTATGAGCCTGATGAGGGCAAATCCTAGACCTAACCCAGACCTAATATGCGTTATCCTCAAAAATGTTTATCAAGACCAGGTTTAACTGAATGTTTCAGTGTGGTACCACATTACTACGTGATCCAAACCAGAAAAAACCCAGGATCTGTTCAACAAGTATGTGAAAAATGCGAAAACATGAGTCTGATGAGAGCAAATCCCAGGCCTAACCTAGACATAACTTTCGTTATCCTCTAAAATATTGATCGAAACCAGGTTCAGTGGGCTGTTTCAGTGTGGTACCACATTACTGCGCGATCCAAACCAGAAATAGCCCAGGATCTAGCCATGAAGTATGAGAAATATGCGAAAGTATGAGCCTGATGAGGGCAAATCCTAGACCTAACACAGACCTAACATGTGTTATCATCTAAAATATTTATCAAGACCTGGTTTATTTGAATGTTTCAGTGTGGTACCACATTACTACGTGATCCAAACCAGAAAAAACCCAGGATCCGTTCAACAAGTATGTGAAAAACGCGAACGTATGAGTCTGATGAGGGCAAATCCGAGACCTATCGCAGACCTAACTTGCGTTGTCCTCTATGATCTTGATGGAAACCAGGTTTTATTGACTGTTTCAGTGTTGTACTTCATTACTACGTGATGCAATCCAGAAAAAGCCCAGGATCTAGCCATCAAGTAGGAGAAATATGCGAAAGTATGAGCCTGATGAGGGCAAATCCTAGACCTAACCCAGACCTAACATGTGTTATCATCTAAAATATTTATCAAGACCTGGTTTATTTGAATGTTTCAGTGTGGTACCACATTACTACGTGATCCAAACCAGAAAAAACCCAGGATCCGTTCAACAAGTATGTGAAAAACGCGAACGTATGAGTCTGATGAGGGCAAATCCCAGACCTATCGCAGACCTAACTTGCGTTGTCCTCTAAGATATTGATGGAAACCAGGTTTAATTGACTGTTTCAGTGTTGTACTTCATTACTACGTGATGCAATCCAGAAAAAGCCCAGGATCTAGCCATCAAGTATGAGAAATATGCGAAAGAATGAGCCTGATGAGGGCAAATCCTAGACCTATCCCAGGCCTAACTTGCGTTATCCTCTAAAATATTGATCGAAACCAGGTTTAATTGACTGTTTTAGTGTGGTACCACTTTACTGCGTGATCCAAAGCAGAAAAAACCCTCGATCAGGTCAACATGCATGTTAAAACTGCGAAAGTATGACCCTGATGAGGGCAAATCCCAGGCCTAACCTAGACCTAACATGCGTTATCTTCTTAGATATTGAGCGAAACCAGGTCTAATGGACTGTTTCAGTGTGGTACCTCACTACTTCGTGATCCAAACCAGAGAAAACCCAGGATCTGTTCAACAAGTATGCGAAAAACGCGAAACTGTGAGCCTGAGGAGGGCAAATCTTAGACCTAACACAGACCTAAGATGCGTTATCCTCTAAAATATTTATCCAGACCAGGTTTCATTGAATGTTTCAGTGTGGTACCACATTACTACGTGATCCAATCCAGAAATAGCCCAGGATCTAGCCATGAAGTATGAGAAATATGCCAAAGTATGAGCCTGATGTGGGCAAATCCTAGACCTAACCCAAACCTAACATGCGTTATCCTCTAAAATATTGATCAAGACCAGGTTTAATTGAATGTTTCAGTGTGGTACCGCATTGCTACGTGAACCAAACGAGAAAAAACCCAGGATCTGTTAAACGAGTCTGTGAAGTGTGCGAAAGTATGAGCCTGATGAGGGCGAATCCCAGACCTATCCCAGACCTAACTTGCGTTATCCTCTAAAATATTGATCGAAACAAGGTTTAATTGACTGTTTCAGCGTGGTACCACATTACTACGTGATACAATCCAGAAACAGCCCAGGAAGTATGAGAAATATGCGAAAGTATGAGCCTGATGTGGGCAAATCCTAGACCTAACCCAAACCTAACATGCGTTATCCTCTAAAATATTTATCAAGACCAGGTTTAATTGAATGTTTCAGTGTGGTACCACATTACTGCGCGATCCAAACCAGAAAAAACTCAGGATCTGTTCAACAAGTATGTGAAAAATGCGAAAGTATGACCCTGATGTGGGCAAATCCGTGACCTATCCCAGACCTAACTTGCATTGTCCTCTAAAATATAGATCGAAACCAGGTTTAATTGACCGTTTCAGTGTGGTACCACATTACTACGTGATCCAATCCAGAAATAGCCCAGGATCTAGCCATGAAGTATGAGAAATATGCGAAAGTATGAGCCTGACGAGAGCAAATCCTAGACCTAACCCAGACCTAACATGCGTTATCCTCTAAAATATTTATCAAGACCAGGTTTAATTGATTGCTTCAGTGTGGTCCCACATTACTACGTGATCCAAACCAGAAAAAAACCCAGGATCCGTTCAACAGGTATGTGAAGAATGCGAAAGAATGAGTCTGATGAGTGAAAATCCCAGGCCTTACCTAGACCTAACATGCGTTATCCTCGTGAATATTGATCAAAACCTGTTTTAATCGACTGTTTCAGTGTGGTACCACATTACTATGTGATCCAAACCAGAAAATAGCCCAGGATCTATCCATGAAGTATAAGAAATATGCGAAAGTATGATCCTGATGAGGGCAAATCCTAGACCTAACTCAGACCTAACATGCGTTATCCTCAAAAATATTTATCAAGACCAGGTTTAACTGAATGTTTCAGTGTGGTACCACATTACTACGTGATCCATACCAGAAAAAACCCAGGATTTGTTCCACAAGTATGTGAAAAATGCGAAAGCATGAGTCTGATGAGAGCAAATCCCAGGCCTAACCTAGACATAACTTTCGTTATCCTCTGAAATATTGATCGGAACCGGGTTTTGTGGGCTGTTTCAGTGTGGTACCACATTACTGCGCGATCCAAACCAGAAATAGCCCAGGATCTAGCCATGAAGTATGAGAAATATGCGAAAGTATGAGCCTGATGAGGGCAAATCCTAGACCTAACACAGACCTAACATGTGTTATCATCTAAAATATTTATCAAGACCTGGTTTATTTGAATGTTTCAGTGTGGTACCACATTACTACGTGATCCAAACCAGAAAAAACCCAGGATCCGTTCAACAAGTATGTGAAAAACGCGAACGTATGAGTCTGATGAGGGCAAATCCGAGACCTATCGCAGACCTAACTTGCGTTGTCCTCTATGATCTTGATGGAAACCAGGTTTTATTGACTGTTTCAGTGTTGTACTTCATTACTACTACGTGATGCAATCCAGAAAAAGCCCAGGATCTAGCCATCAAGTAGGAGAAATATGCGAAAGTATGAGCCTGATGAGGGCAAATCCTAGACCTAACCCAGACCTAACATGTGTTATCATCTAAAATATTTATCAAGACCTGGTTTATTTGAATGTTTCAGTGTGGTACCACATTACTACGTGATCCAAACCAGAAAAAACCCAGGATCCGTTCAACAAGTATGTGAAAAACGCGAACGTATGAGTCTGATGAGGGCAAATCCCAGACCTATCGCAGACCTAACTTGCGTTGTCCTCTAAGATATTGATGGAAACCAGGTTTAATTGACTGTTTCAGTGTTGTACTTCATTACTACGTGATGCAATCCAGAAAAAGCCCAGGATCTAGCCATCAAGTATGAGAAATATGCGAAAGAATGAGCCTGATGAGGGCAAATCCTAGACCTATCCCAGGCCTAACTTGCGTTATCCTCTAAAATATTGATCGAAACCAGGTTTAATTGACTGTTTTAGTGTGGTACCACTTTACTGCGTGATCCAAAGCAGAAAAAACCCTCGATCAGGTCAACATGCATGTTAAAACTGCGAAAGTATGACCCTGATGAGGGCAAATCCCAGGCCTAACCTAGACCTAACATGCGTTATCTTCTTAGATATTGAGCGAAACCAGGTCTAATGGACTGTTTCAGTGTGGTACCTCACTACTTCGTGATCCAAACCAGAGAAAACCCAGGATCTGTTCAACAAGTATGCGAAAAACGCGAAACTGTGAGCCTGAGGAGGGCAAATCTTAGACCTAACACAGACCTAAGATGCGTTATCCTCTAAAATATTTATCCAGACCAGGTTTCATTGAATGTTTCAGTGTGGTACCACATTACTACGTGATCCAATCCAGAAATAGCCCAGGATCTAGCCATGAAGTATGAGAAATATGCCAAAGTATGAGCCTGATGTGGGCAAATCCTAGACCTAACCCAAACCTAACATGCGTTATCCTCTAAAATATTGATCAAGACCAGGTTTAATTGAATGTTTCAGTGTGGTACCGCATTGCTACGTGAACCAAACGAGAAAAAACCCAGGATCTGTTAAACGAGTCTGTGAAGTGTGCGAAAGTATGAGCCTGATGAGGGCGAATCCCAGACCTATCCCAGACCTAACTTGCGTTATCCTCTAAAATATTGATCGAAACAAGGTTTAATTGACTGTTTCAGCGTGGTACCACATTACTACGTGATACAATCCAGAAACAGCCCAGGAAGTATGAGAAATATGCGAAAGTATGAGCCTGATGTGGGCAAATCCTAGACCTAACCCAAACCTAACATGCGTTATCCTCTAAAATATTTATCAAGACCAGGTTTATTTGAATGTTTCAGTGTGGTACCACATTACTGCGCGATCCAAACCAGAAAAAACTCAGGATCTGTTCAACAAGTATGTGAAAAATGCGAAAGTATGACCCTGATGTGGGCAAATCCGTGACCTATCCCAGACCTAACTTGCATTGTCCTCTAAAATATAGATCGAAACCAGGTTTAATTGACCGTTTCAGTGTGGTACCACATTACTACGTGATCCAATCCAGAAATAGCCCAGGATCTAGCCATGAAGTATGAGAAATATGCGAAAGTATGAGCCTGACGAGAGCAAATCCTAGACCTAACCCAGACCTAACATGCGTTATCCTCTAAAATATTTATCAAGACCAGGTTTAATTGATTGCTTCAGTGTGGTCCCACATTACTACGTGATCCAAACCAGAAAAAAACCCAGGATCCGTTCAACAGGTATGTGAAGAATGCGAAAGAATGAGTCTGATGAGTGAAAATCCCAGGCCTTACCTAGACCTAACATGCGTTATCCTCGTGAATATTGATCAAAACCTGTTTTAATCGACTGTTTCAGTGTGGTACCACATTACTATGTGATCCAAACCAGAAAATAGCCCAGGATCTATCCATGAAGTATAAGAAATATGCGAAAGTATGATCCTGATGAGGGCAAATCCTAGACCTAACTCAGACCTAACATGCGTTATCCTCAAAAATATTTATCAAGACCAGGTTTAACTGAATGTTTCAGTGTGGTACCACATTACTACGTGATCCATACCAGAAAAAACCCAGGATTTGTTCCACAAGTATGTGAAAAATGCGAAAGCATGAGTCTGATGAGAGCAAATCCCAGGCCTAACCTAGACATAACTTTCGTTATCCTCTGAAATATTGATCGGAACCGGGTTTTGTGGGCTGTTTCAGTGTGGTACCACATTACTACGTGATCCAATCCAGAAATAGCCCAGGATCTAGCCATGAAGTATGAGAAATATGCGAAAGTATGAGCGTGATGAGGGCAAATCCTAGACCTAACCCAGACCTAACATGCGTTATCCTCAAAAATATTTATCAAGACCAGGTTTAACTGAATGTTTCAGTATGGTACCACATTACTACGTGATCCATACCAGAAAAATCCCAGGATCTGTTCAACAAGTATCTGAAGAAAGCGAAAGTATGAGTCTGATGAGTGAAAATCTCAGGGCTAACCTAGACCTAACATGCATTATCCTCTAAAATATAGATCCAAACCAGGTTTAGTGGACTGTTCCAGTGTGGTACCACTTTACTACGTGATCCAAAGCAGAAAAAACCCTCGATCAGGTCAATATGTATGTTAGAACTGCGAAAGTATGACCCTGATGAGGGCAAATCCCACGCCTAACCTAGACCTAACATGAATTATTCTCTAAAATATTTATCGAAACCAGGTTTAATTGACTGTTTCAGTGTTGTACTTCATTACTACGTGATGCAATCCAGAAAAAGCCCAGGAAGTATGAGAAATATGCGAAAGTATGAGCCTGATGTGGGCAAATCCTAGACCTAACCCAAACCTAACATGCGTTATCCTCTAAAATATTTATCAAGACCAGGTTTATTTGAATGTTTCAGTGTGGTACCACATTACTGCGCGATCCAAACCAGAAAAAACCCAGGATCTGTTCAACAAGTATGTGAAAAATGCGAAAGTATGACCCTGATGTGGGCAAATCCCAGACCTATCCCAGACCTAACTTGCATTGTCCTCTAAAATATTGTTCGAAACCAGGTTTAATTGACCGTTTCAGTGTGGTACCACATTACTACGTGATCCAATCCAGAAATAGCCCAGGATCTAGCCATCAAGTTTGAGAAATATGCGAAAGCATGAGCCTGATGAGAACAAATCCCAGACCTACCCCGGGCCTAACATGAATTATTCTCTAAAATATTGATCGAAACCAGGTTTAATTGACTGTTTCAGTGTGGTACCACATTACTACGTGATCCAAACCAGTAACAGCCCAGGATCCAGCAATGAAGTATGAGAAATATGCGAAAGTATGAGCCTGATGAGGGCAAATCCTAGACCTAACCCAGACCTAACATGCGTTATCCTCAAAAATATTTATCAAGACCAGGTTTAACTGAATGTTTCAGTATGGTACCACATTACTACGTGATCCATACCAGAAAAATCCCAGGATCTGTTCAACAAGTGTGTGAAAAATGCGAAAGCATGAGTCTGATGAGGGCAAATCCCAGGCCTAACCTAGACATAACTTTCGTTATCCTCTAAAATATTGATCGAAACCAGGTTTAGTGGGCTGTTTCAGTGTGGTACCACATTACTGCGCGATCCAAACCAGAAAAAGCCAGGATCTGTTCAAGAAGTATGTGAAAAATGCGAAAGTATGAGCCTGATGTGGGCAAATCCTAGACCTAACCCAAACCTAACATGCGTTATCCTCTAAAATATTGATCAAGACCAGGTTTAATTGAATGTTTCAGTGTGGTACCGCATTACTACGTGAACCAAACCAGAAAAAACCCAGGATCTGTTAAACGAGTCTGTGAAGTGTGCGAAAGTATGAGCCTGATGAGGGCGAATCCCAGACCTATCCCAGACCTAACTTGCGTTATCCTCTAAAATATTGATCGAAACAAGGTTTAATTGACTGTTTCAGCGTGGTACCACATTACTACGTGATCCAATCCAGAAATAGCCCAGGATCTAGCCATGAAGTATGAGAAATATGCGAAAGTATGAGCCTGATGAGGGCAAATCCTAGACCTAACCCAGACCTAACATGTGTTATCATCTAAAATATTTATCAAGACCTGGTTTATTTGAATGTTTCAGTGTGGTACCACATTAGTACGTGATCCAAACCAGAAAAAACCCAGGATCCGTTCAACAAGTATGTGAAAAACGCGAACGTATGAGTCATATGAGAGCAAATCCCAGACCTATCGCAGACCTTACTTGCGTTGTCCTCTAAGATATTGATGGAAACCAGGTTTAATTGATTGTTTCAGTGTTGTACTTCATTACTACGTGATGCAATCCAGAAAAAGCCCAGGATCTAGCCATCAAGTATGAGAAATATGCGAAAGTATGAGCCTGACGAGAGCAAATCCTAGACCTAACCCAGACCTAACATGCGTTATCCTCTAAAATATTTATCAAGACCAGGTTTAATTGATTGCTTCAGTGTGGTCCCACATTACTACGTGATCCAAACCAGAAAAAAACCCAGGATCCGTTCAACAGGTATGTGAAGAATGCGAAAGAATGAGTCTGATGAGTGAAAATCCCAGGCCTTACCTAGACCTAACATGCGTTATCCTCGTGAATATTGATCAAAACCTGTTTTAATCGACTGTTTCAGTGTGGTACCACATTACTATGTGATCCAAACCAGAAAATAGCCCAGGATCTATCCATGAAGTATAAGAAATATGCGAAAGTATGATCCTGATGAGGGCAAATCCTAGACCTAACTCAGACCTAACATGCGTTATCCTCAAAAATATTTATCAAGACCAGGTTTAACTGAATGTTTCAGTGTGGTACCACATTACTACGTGATCCATACCAGAAAAAACCCAGGATTTGTTCCACAAGTATGTGAAAAATGCGAAAGCATGTGTCTGATGAGAGCAAATCCCAGGCCTAACCTAGACATAACATGCATTATCCTCTAAAATATTGATCCAAACCAGGTTTAGTGGACTGTTTCAGTGTGGTACCACTTTACTACGTGATCCAAAGCAGAAAAAACACTCGATCAGGTCAATATGTATGTTAGAACTGCGAAAGTATGACCCTGATGAGGGCAAATCCCACGCCTAACCTAGACCTAACATGAATTATTCTCTAAAATATTTATCGAAACCAGGTTTAATTGACTGTTTCAGTGTTGTACTTCATTACTACGTGATCCAAACCAGAGAAAACCCAGGATCTGTCCAACAAGTATGCGAAAAACGCGAAACTGTGAGCCTGAGGAGGGCAAATCTTAGACCTAACACAGACCTAAGATGCGTTATCCTCTAAAATATTTATCCAGACCAGGTTTCATTGAATGTTTCAGTGTGGTGCCACATTACTACGTGATCCAATCCAGAAATAGCCCAGGATCTAGCCATGAAGTATGAGAAATATGCGAAAGTATGAGCCTGATGAGGGCAAATCCTAGACCTAACCCAGACCTAACATGCGTTATCCTCAAAAATATTTATCAAGACCAGGTTTAACTGAATGTTTCAGTATGGTACCACATTACTACGTGATCCATACCAGAAAAATCCCAGGATCTGTTCAACAAGTATGTGAAAAATGCGAAAGCATGAGTCTGATGAGGGCAAATCCCAGGCCTAACCTAGACATAACTTTCGTTATCCTCTAAAATATTGATCGAAACCAGGTTTAGTGGGCTGTTTCAGTGTGGTACCACATTACTGCGCGATCCAAACCAGAAAAAGCCAGGATCTGTTCAAGAAGTATGTGAAAAATGCGAAAGTATGAGCCTGATGTGGGCAAATCCTAGACCTAACCCAAACCTAACATGCGTTATCCTCTAAAATATTGATCAAGACCAGGTTTAATTGAATGTTTCAGTGTGGTACCGCATTACTACGTGAACCAAACCAGAAAAAACCCAGGATCTGTTAAACGAGTCTGTGAAGTGTGCGAAAGTATGAGCCTGATGAGGGCGAATCCCAGACCTATCCCAAACCTAACTTGCGTTATCCTCTAAAATATTGATCGAAACAAGGTTTAATTGACTGTTTCAGCGTGGTACCACATTACTACGTGATACAATCCAGAAACAGCCCAGGAAGTATGAGAAATATGCGAAAGTATGAGCCTGATGTGGGCAAATCCTAGACCTAACCCAAACCTAACATGCGTTATCCTCTAAAATATTTATCAAGACCAGGTTTATTTGAATGTTTCAGTGTGGTACCACATTACTGCGCGATCCAAACCAGAAAAAACCCAGGATCTGTTCAACAAGTATGTGAAAAATGCGAAAGTATGACCCTGATGTGGGCAAATCCCAGACCTATCCCAGACCTAACTTGCATTGTCCTCTAAAATATTGATCAAAACCTGTTTTAATCGACTGTTTCAGTGTGGTATCACATTACTATGTGATCCAAACCAGAAAATAGCCCAGGATCTATCCATGAAGTATAAGAAATATGCGAAAGTATGATCCTGATGAGGGCAAATCCTAGACCTAACTCAGACCTAACATGCGTTATCCTCAAAAATATTTATCAAGACCAGGTTTAACTGAATGTTTCAGTGTGGTACCACATTACTACGTGATCCATACCAGAAAAAACCCAGGATTTGTTCCACAAGTATGTGAAAGATGCGAAAGCATGAGTCTGATGAGAGCAAATCCCAGGCCTAACCTAGACATAACTTTCGTTATCCTCTGAAATATTGATCGGAACCAGGTTTTGTGGGCTGTTTCAGTGTGGTACCACATTACTACGTGATCCAATCCAGAAATAGCCCAGGATCTAGCCATGAAGTATGAGAAATATGCGAAAGTATGAGCGTGATGAGGGCAAATCCTAGACCTAACCCAGTCCTAACATGTGTTATCCTCAAAAATATTTATCAAGACCAGGTTTAACTGAATGTTTCAGTATGGTACCACATTACTACGTGATCCATACCAGAAAAATCCCAGGATCTGTTCAACAAGTATCTGAAGAAAGCGAAAGTATGAGTCTGATGAGTGAAAATCTCAGGGCTAACCTAGACCTAACATGCATTATCCTCTAAAATATTGATCCAAACCAGGTTTAGTGGACTGTTTCAGTGTGGTACCACTTTACTACGTGATCCAAAGCAGAAAAAACCCTCGATCAGGTCAATATGTATGTTAGAACTGCGAAAGTATGACCCTGATGAGGGCAAATCCCACGCCTAACCTAGACCTAACATGAATTATTCTCTAAAATATTTATCGAAACCAGGTTTAATTGACTGTTTCAGTGTTGTACCGCATTACTACGTGAACCAAACCAGAAAAAACCCAGGATCTGTTAAACGAGTCTGTGAAGTGTGCGAAAGTATGAGCCTGATCAGGGCGAATCCCAGACCTATCCCAGACCTAACTTGCGTTATCCTCTAAAATATTGATCGAAACAAGGTTTAATTGAATGTTTCAGTATGGTACCACATTACTACGTGATCCATACCAGAAAAATCCCAGGATCTGTTCAACAAGTGTGTGAAAAATGCGAAAGCATGAGTCTGATGAGGGCAAATCCCAGGCCTAACCTAGACATAACTTTCGTTATCCTCTAAAATATTGATCGAAACCAGGTTTAGTGGGCTGTTTCAGTGTGGTACCACATTACTGCGCGATCCAAACCAGAAAAAGCCAGGATCTGTTCAAGAAGTATGTGAAAAATGCGAAAGTATGAGCCTGATGTGGGCAAATCCTAGACCTAACCCAAACCTAACATGCGTTATCCTCTAAAATATTGATCAAGACCAGGTTTAATTGAATGTTTCAGTGTGGTACCGCATTACTACGTGAACCAAACCAGAAAAAACCCAGGATCTGTTAAACGAGTCTGTGAAGTGTGCGAAAGTATGAGCCTGATGAGGGCGAATCCCAGACCTATCCCAGACCTAACTTGCGTTATCCTCTAAAATATTGATCGAAACAAGGTTTAATTGACTGTTTCAGCGTGGTACCACATTACTACGTGATACAATCCAGAAACAGCCCAGGAAGTATGAGAAATATGCGAAAGTATGAGCCTGATGTGGGCAAATCCTAGACCTAACCCAAACCTAACATGCGTTATCCTCTAAAATATTTATCAAGACCAGGTTTATTTGAATGTTTCAGTGTGGTACCACATTACTGCGCGATCCAAACCAGAAAAAACCCAGGATCTGTTCAACAAGTAAGTGAAAAATGCGAAAGTATGACCCTGATGTGGGCAAATCCCAGACCTATCCCAGACCTAACTTGCATTGTCCTCTAAAATATTGATCAAAACCTGTTTTAATCGACTGTTTCAGTGTGGTACCACATTACTATGTGATCCAAACCAGAAAATAGCCCAGGATCTATCCATGAAGTATAGGAAATATGCGAAAGTATGATCCTGATGAGGGCAAATCCTAGACCTAACTCAGACCTAACATGCGTTATCCTCAAAAATATTTATCAAGACCAGGTTTAACTGAATGTTTCAGTATGGTACCACATTACTACGTGATCCATACCAGAAAAATCCCAGGATCTGTTCAACAAGTATCTGAAGAAAGCGAAAGTATGAGTCTGATGAGTGAAAATCTCAGGGCTAACCTAGACCTAACATGCATTATCCTCTAAAATATTGATCCAAACCAGGTTTAGTGGACTGTTTCAGTGTGGTACCACTTTACTACGTGATCCAAAGCAGAAAAAACACTCGATCAGGTCAATATGTATGTTAGAACTGCGAAAGTATGACCCTGATGAGGGCAAATCCCACGCCTAACCTAGACCTAACATGAATTATTCTCTAAAATATTTATCGAAACCAGGTTTAATTGACTGTTTCAGTGTTGTACTTCATTACTACGTGATGCAATCCAGAAAAAGCCCAGGATCTAGCCATCAAGTTTGAGAAATATGCGAAAGAATGAGCCTGATGAGAGCAAATCCCAGACCTAACCCAGGCCTAACATGAATTATTCTCTAAAATATTGATCGAAACCAGGTTTAATTGACTGTTTCAGTGTGGTACCACATTACTACGTGATCCAAACCAGTAACAGCCCAGGATCCAGCCATGAAGTATGAGAAATATGCGAAAGTATGAGCCTGATGAGGGCAAATCCTAGACCTAACCCAGACCTAACATGCGTTATCCTCTAAAATATTTATCAAGACCAGGTTTAATTGATTGTATCAGTGTGGTACCACATTACTACGCGATCCACACCAGAAAAAACCCAAGATCCGTTCAACAAGTATGTGAAGAATGCGAAAGTATGAGTCTGATGAGTGAAAATCCCAGGCCTAACCTAGACCTAACATGCGTTATCCTCAAAAATATTGATCGAAACCTGGTTTAATCGACTGTTTCAGTGTGGTACCACAATACTACGTGATGCAATCCAGAAAATGCCCAGGATCTATCCATCAAGTATGAGAAATATGCGAAAGAATGAGCCTGATGAGGGCAAATCCTAGACCTATCCCAGGCCTAACTTACGTTATCCTCTAAAATATTGATCGAAACCAGGTTTAATTGACTGTTTTAGTGTGGTACCACTTTACTACGTGATCCAAAGCAGAAAAAACCCTTGATCAGGTCAACATGCATGTTAAAACTGCGAAAGTATGACCCTGATGAGGGCAAATCCCAGGCCTAACCTAGACCTAACATGCGTTATCTTCTAAGATATTGAGCGAAACCAGGTTTAATGGACTGTTTCAGTGTGGTACCTCACTACTTCGTGATCCAAACCAGAGAAAACCCAGGATCTGTTCAACAAGTATGCGAAAAACGCGAAACTGTGAGCCTGAGGAGGGCAAATCTTAGACCTAACACAGACCTAAGATGCGTTATCCTCTAAAATATTTATCCAGACCAGGTTTCATTGAATGTTTCAGTGTGTTACCACATTACTACGTGATCCAATCCAGAAATAGCCCAGGATCTAGCCATGAAGTATGAGAAATATGCGAAAGTATGAGCCTGATGAGTGAAAATCCCAGGCCTTACCTAGACCTAACATGCGTTATCCTCAAGAATATTGATCGAAACCTGGTTTAATCGAATGTTTCAGTGTGGTACCACATTACTATGTGATCCAAACCAGAAAATAGCCCAGGATCTATCCATGAAGTATAATAAATATGCGAAAGTATGAGCCTGATGAGGGCAAATCCTAGACCTCACCCAGACCTAACATGCGTTATCCTCAAAAATATTTATCAAGACCAGGTTTAACTGAATGTTTCAGTGTGGTACCACATTACTACGTGAACCAAACCAGAAAAAACCCAGGATCTGCTAAGCGAGTCTGTGAAGTGTGCGAAAGTATGAGCCTGATGAGGGCGAATCCCAGACCTATCCCAGGCCTAACTTGCGTTGTCCTCTAAGATATTGATGGAAACCAGGTTTAATTGACTGTTTCAGTGTTGTACTTCATTACTACGTGATGGAATCCAGAAAAAGCCCAGGATCGAGCCATCAAGTATGAGAAATATGCGAAAGAATGAGCCTGATGAGAGCAAATCCCAGAACTAACCCAGACCTAACATGAATTATTCTCTAAAATATTGATCGAAACCAGGTTTAATTGACTGTTTCAGTGTGGTACCACATTACTACGTGATCCAAACCAGTAATAGTCCAGGATACGGCCATGAAGTATGAGAAATATGCGAAAGTATGAGCCGGATGAGGGCAAATCCTAGACCTAACCCAGACCTAACATGCGTTATCCTCTAAAATATTTATCAAGGCCAGGTTTAATTGATTGTATCAGTGTGGTGCCACATTACTACGTGATCCACACCAGAAAAACCCAAGATCCGTTCAACAAGTATGTGAAGAATGCGAAAGTATGAGTCTGATGAGTGAAAATCCCAGGCCTAACCTAGACCTAACATGCGCTATACTCAAAAATATTGATCGAAACCTGGTTTAATCGACTGTTTCAGTGTGGTACCACAATACTACGTGATGCCATCCAGAAAAAGCCCAGGATCTGTTCAACAAGTATGCGAAAAACGCGAAACTGTGAGCCTGAGGAGGGCAAATCTTAGACCTAACACAGACCTAAGATGCGTTATGCTCTAAAATATTTATCCACACCAGGTTTAATTGACTGTTTCAGCGTGGTACCACATTACTACGTGATAAAATCCAGAAACAGCCCAGGATCTAGCCATGAAGTATAAGAAATATGCGAAAGTATGAGCCTGATGAGAGCAAATCCTAGACCTAACCCAGACCTAACATGAATTATTCTCTAAAATATTGATCGAAACCAGGTTTAATTGACTGTTTCAGTGTGGTACCACATTACTACCTGATCCAAACCAGGAAAAACCCAGGATCCGTTCAACAAGTATGAGAAATATGCGAAAGTATGAGCCTGACGAGAGCAAATCCTAGACCTAACCCAGACCTAACATGCGTTATCTTCTAAGATATTGAGCGAAACCAGGTTTAATGGACTGTTTCAGTGTGGTACCTCACTACTTCGTGATCCAAACCAGAGAAAACCCAGGATCCGTTCAACAGGTATGTGAAGAATGCGAAAGAATGTGTCTGATGAGTGAAAATCTCAGGGCTAACCTAGACCTAACATGCGTTATCCTCAAGAATATTGATCGAAACCTGGTTTAATCAACTGTTTCAGTGTGGTACCACATTACTATGTGATCCAAACCAGAAAATAGCCCAGGATCTAGCCATGAAGTATGAGAAATATGCGAAAGCATGAGCCTGATGTGGGCAAATCCTAGACCTATTCCAGGCCTAACTTGCGTTATCCTCTAAAATATTGATCGAAACCAGGTTTAATTGACTGCTTTAGTGTGGTACCACTTTACTACGTGATCCAAAGCAGAAAAAACCCAGGATCTGTTCAACAAGTATGAGAAATATGCGAAAGTATGAGCCTGACGAGAGGAAATCCTAGACCTATCCCAGACCTAACTTGCATTGTCCTCTAAAATATTAATGGAAACCAGGTTTAATTGACAGTTTCAGTGTGGTACCACATTACTACGTGATCCAATCCAGAAAAAACCCAGGATCTGTTCAACAAGTATGAGAAATATGCGAAAGTATGAGCCTGACGAGAGCAAATCCTAGACCTAACCCAGACCTAACATGCGTTATCTTCTAAGATATTGAGCGAAACCAGGTTTAATGGACTGTTTCAGTGTGGTACCTCACTACTTCGTGATCCAAACCAGAGAAAACCCAGGATCCGTTCAACAGGTATGTGAAGAATGCGAAAGAATGTGTCTGATGAGTGAAAATCTCAGGGCTAACCTAGACCTAACATGCGTTATCCTCAAGAATATTGATCGAAACCTGGTTTAATCAACTGTTTCAGTGTGGTACCACATTACTATGTGATCCAAACCAGAAAATAGCCCAGGATCTATCCATGAAGTATAAGAAATATGCGAAAGTATGAGCCTGATGAGAGCAAATCCTAGACCTAACCCAGACCTAACATGAATTATTCTCTAAAATATTGATCGAAACCAGGTTTAATTGACTGTTTCAGTGTGGTACCACATTGCTACGTGATCCAAACCAGTAATAGTCCAGGATCTAGCCATGAAGTATGACAAATATGCGAAAGTATGAGCCTGATGAGGGCAAATCCTAGACCTATCCCAGGCCTAACTTGCGTTATCCTCTAAAATATTGATCGAAACCAGGTTTAATTGACTGTTTTAGTGTGGTACCACTTTACTACGTGATCCATAGCAGAAAAAACCCTCGATCAGGTCAACATGCATGTTAAAACTGCGAAAGTATGACCCTGATGAGGGCAAATCCCAGGCCTAACCTAGACCTAACATGCGTTATCTTCTAAGATATTGAGCGAAACCAGGTTTAATGGACTGTTTCAGTGTGGTACCTCACTACTTCGTGATCCAAACCAGAGAAAACCGAGGATCTGTTGAACAAGTATGCGAAAAACGCGAAACTGTGAGCCTGAGGAGGGCAAATCTTAGACCTAACACAGACCTAAGATGCGTTATCCTCTAAAATATTTATCCAGACCAGGTTTAATTGACTGTTTCAGCGTGGTACTTCATTACTACGTGATGCAATCCAGAAAAAGCCCAGGATCCGTTCAACAAGTATGTGAAGAATGCGAAAGTATGTGTCTGATGAGTGAAAATCCCAGGCCTAACCTGGACCTAACATGCGTTATCCTCAAAAATATTGATCGAAACCTGGTTTAATCGACTGTTTCAGTGTGGTACCACATTACTACGTGATACAATCCAGAAACAGCCCAGGATCTAGCCATGAAGTATGAGAAATATGCGAAAGTATGAGCCTGATGAGGGCAAATCCTAGACCTAACCTAGCCACAACATGAATTATTCTCTAAAATATTGATCATGACCAGGTTTAATTGATTGTTTCAGTGTGGTCCCACATTATTACGTGATCCACACCAGAAAAAACCCAGGATCCGTTCAACAAGTATGTGAAGAATGCGAAAATATGTGTGTGATGAGTGAAAATCCCAGGCCCATCCTAGACCTAACATGCGTTATCCTCTAAAATATTGATCCAAACCAGGTTTAATGGTCTGCTTCAGTGCGGTACCACTTCACTACGTGATCCAAAGCAGAAAAAACACTCGATCAGGCCAACATGTATGTTAAAACTGCGAAAGTATGACCCTGATGAGGGCAAATCCCAGGCCTAACCTAGACCTAACATGCGTTTTCCTCTAAAATATTGCGGAAACCAGGTTTAATTGACTGTTTCAGTGTGGTACCACATTACTACCTGATCCAAACCAGGAAAAACCCAGGATCCGTTCAACAAGTATGAGAAATATGCGAAAGTATGAGCCTGACGAGAGCAAATCCTAGACCTAACCCAGACCTAACATGCGTTATCTTCTAAGATATTGAGCGAAACCAGGTTTAATGGACTGTTTCAGTGTGGTACCTCACTACTTCGTGATCCAAACCAGAGAAAACCGAGGATCTGTTGAACAAGTATGCGAAAAACGCGAAACTGTGAGCCTGAGGAGGGCAAATCTTAGACCTAACACAGACCTAAGATGCGTTATCCTCTAAAATATTTATCCAGACCAGGTTTAATTGACTGCTCCAGTGTGGTCCCACATTACTACCTGATCCAAACCAGGAAAAACCCAGGATCCGTTCAACAAGTATGTGAAGAATGCGAAAATATGTGTGTGATGAGTGAAAATCCCAGGCCCAACCTAGACCTAACATGCGTTATCCTCTAAAATATTGATCCAAACCAGGTTTAATGGTCTGCTTCAGTGCGGTACCACTTCACTACGTGATCCAAAGCAGAAAAAACCCTCGATCAGGCCAACATGTATGTTAAAACTGCGAAAGTATGACCCTGATGAGGGCAAATCCCAGGCCTAACCTAGGCCTAACATGCGTTATCCTCAAAAATATTCATAGAAACCTGGTTTAATCGACTGTTTCAGTGTGGTACCACATTACTACGTGATCCAATCCAGAAATAGCCCAGGATCTGGCCATGAAGTATGAGAAATATGCGAAAGTATGACCCTGATGAGGGCAAATCCCAGGCCTAACCTAGGCCTAACATGCGTTGTCCTCAAAAATATTCATAGAAACCTGGTTTAATTGACTGTTTCAGTGTGGTACCACACTACTACGTGACCCAAACAGGAAAAAACCCAGTATCTGTTCAACAAGTATGTGAAAAACGCGAAAGTATGAGCCTGATGAGGGTTTTTCACATACTTGTTGAACAGATCCTGGGTTTTTTCTGGTTTGGATCACGTAGTAGTGTGGTACCACACTGAAACAGTCCATTAAACCTGGTTTGGATCAATATTTTGGAGGATAACGCAAGTTAGGTCTGGGATAGGTCTAGGATTTGCCCTCATCAGGCTCTTACTTTCGCATATTTCTCATACTTCATGGCTAGATCCTGGGCTATTTCTGGATTGGATCACGTAGTAATGTGGTTCCACACTGAAACAGTCAATTAAACCTGGTTTCGACCAATATTTTAGAGGATAACGCAAGTTAGGTCTGGGATAGGTCTGGGATTTGCCATCATCAGGCTCATACTTTCGCGTTTTTCACATACTTGTTGAACAGATCCTGGGTTTTTTCTGGTTTGGGTCACGTAGTAATGTGGTACCACGCTGAAAAAGTCAACTAAACCTGGTTTCGATCAATATTTTGGAGGATAACGCAAGTTAGGCCTGGGATAGGTCTAGGATTTGCCCTCATCAGGCTCTTACTTTCGCATATTTCTCATACTTCATGGCTAGATCCTGGGCTATTTCTGGATTGGATCTCGTAGTAAAGTGGTACCACACTGAAACATTCAATGAAACCTGGTCTGGATAAATATTTTAGAGGATAACGCATGTTAGGTCTGGGTTAGGTCTAGGAATTGCCCTCATCAGGCTTATTCTTTCGCATATGTCTCATACATGATGGCTAGATCCTGGGCTTTTTCTTGATCGCATCACGTAGTAATGAAGTACAACACTGAAACAGTCACATAAACCTGGTTCCCATCAATATCTTAGAGGACAACGCAAGTTAGGTCTGGGATAGGTCTGAAATTTGCCCTCATCAGGCTCACAGTTTCGCGTTTTTCACATACTTGTTGAACAGATCCTGCGTTTTTTCTGGTTTGGATCACGAATTAGTGTGGTACCACACTGAAGCAGTCAATTAAATCTGGTTTCGATCAATATTTTAGAGAATAATTCATGTTAGGTCTAGGTTAGGCCTGGGATTATCACTCATCAGACTCATACTTTCGCATTCTTCATATACTTGTTGAACGGATCCTGGGTTTTTTCTGGTTTGGATCACTTAGTAATGTGGGACCACACTGAAACAATCAATTAAACCTGGTCTTGATAAATATTTTGGAGGATAACGCATGTTAGGTCTAGGTTAGGTCTAGGATTTCCCCTCATCAGGCTCATACTTTCGCATATTTCTCATACTTCATGGCTAGATCCTGGGCTGTTTCTGGATTGTATCACGTAGTAATGTGGTACCACGCTGAAACAGTCAATTAAACCTGGTTTCGATCAATATTTTGGAGGATAACGCAAGTTAGGTCTGGGATAGGTCTAGGATTTGCCCTCATCAGGCTCTTACTTTCGCATATTTCTCATACTTCATGGCTAGATCCTGGGCTATTTCTGGATTGGATCACGTAGTAAAGTGGTACCACACTGAAACATTCAATGAAACCTGGTCTGGATAAATATTTTAGAGGATAATGCATCTTAGGTCTAGGTTAGGTCTGGGATTTTCAGTCATCAGACTCATACTTTCGCATTCTTCACATACTTGTTGAACGGATCCTGGGTTTTTTCTGGTTTGGATCACGTAGTAACGTGGTACCACACTGAAACATTCAATTAAACCTGGTTTCGACCAATATTTTGGAGGATAACGCAAGTTAGGTCTGGGATAGGTCTAGGATTTGCCCTCATCAGGCTCTTACTTTCGCATATTTCTAATACTTCATGGCTAGATCCTGGGCTGTTTCTGGATTGTATCACGTAGTAATGTGGTACCACGCTGAAACAGTCAATTAAACCTGGTTTCGATCAATATTTTGGAGGATAACGCAAGTTAGGTCTGGGATAGGTCTAGGATTTGCCCTCATCAGGCTCTTACTTTCAAATATTTCTCATACTTCATGGCTAGATCCTGGGCTATTTCTGGACTGGATCACGTAGTAATGTGGTACCACACTGAAACAGTCAATTAAACCTGGTTTCGACCAATATTTTAGAGGATAACGCAAGTTAGGTCTGGGATAGGTCTGGGATTTGCCCTCATCAGGCTCATACTTTCGCGTTTTTCACATACTTGTTGAACAGATCCTGGGTTTTTTCTGGTTTGGGTCACGTAGTAATGTGGTACCACACTGAAACATTCAATTAAACCTGGCGTTGATAAATATTTTAGAGGATAACGCATGTTAGGTCTGGGTTAGGTCTAGGATTTGCCCTCATCAAGCTCATACTTTCGCATATTTCTCATACTTCATGGCTAGATCCTGGGCTTTTTCTGGATTGCATCACGTAGTAATGAAGTACAACACTGAAACAGTCAATTAAACCTGGTTTCGATCAATATTTTAGAGAATAATTCATGTTAGGTCTAGGTTAGGTCTGGGATTTGCTCTCATCAGGCTCATTCTTTCGCATATTTCTCATACTTGATGGCTAGATCCTGGGCTTTTTCTGGATCGCATCACGTAGTAATGAAGTACAACACTGAAACAGTCAATTAAACCTGGTTGCGATCAATATTTTAGAGAATAATTCATGTTAGGTCTAGGTTAGGTCTGGGATTTGCTCTCATCAGGCTCATTCTTTCGCATATTTCTCATACTTGATGGCTAGATCCTGGGCTTTTTCTGGATCGCATCACGTAGTAATGAAGTACAACACTGAAACAGTCAATTAAACCTGGTTTCCATCAATATCTTAAAGGACAACGCAAGTTAGGTCTGGGATAGGTCTGGGATTTGCCCTCATCAGAGTCATACTTTCGCGTTCTTCACATACTTGTTGGACAGATCCTGGGTTTTTTCTGGTTTGGATCACGTAGTAGTGTGGTGCCACACTGAAACAGTCCATTAAACCTGGTTTGGATCAATATTTTAGAGGATAACGCATGTTAGGTCTAGGTTTGCCCTGGGATTTTCACTCATCAGACTCATACTTTCGCATTCTTCACATACTTGTTGTACGGAACCCGGTTTTTTTCTGGTTTGGATCACGTAGTAATGTGGTACCACACTGAAACAGTTGACAAAACCTGGTTTCGATCAATATTTTAGTGGATAACGCAAGTTAGGTCTGGGATAGGTCTGGGATATGACCTCATCAGACTCTTACTTTCGCACACTTCACATACTCGTTGAACAGATCCTGGGATATTTTCTGGTTTGTATCACATAGTAATGTGGTACCACTCTGAGACAGTCGATTAAACCAGGTTTCGATCAATATTTTAGAGGATAACGCATGTTAGGTCTGGGTTAGGTCTACGATTTGCCCTCATCAGGCTCATACTTTCGCATATTTCTCATACTTCATGGCTAGATCCTGGGCTGTTTCTGGATTGTATCACGTAGTAATGTGGTATCACGCTGAAACAGTCAATTAAACCTGGTTTCGACCAATATTTTAGAGGATAACGCAAGTTGGGTCTGGGATAGGTCTGGGATTTGCCCTCATCAGGCTCATACTTTCGCGTTTTTCACATACTTGTTGAACAGATCCTGGGTTTTTTCTGGTTTGGGTCACGTAGTAATGTGGTACCACACTGAAACATTCAATTAAACCTGGCCTTGATAAATATTTTAGCAGATAACGCATGTTAGGTCTGGGTTAGGTCTAGGATTTGCCCTCATCAAGCTCATACTTTCGCATATTTCTCGTACTTGATGGCTAGATCCTGGGCTTTTTCTGGATTGCATCACGTAGTAATGAAGTACAACACTGAAACAGTCAATTAAACCTGGTTTCGATCAATATTTTAGAGAATAATTCATGTTAGGTCTAGGTTAGGTCTGGGATTTGCTCTCATCAGGCTCATTCTTTCGCATATTTCTCATACTTGATGGCTAGATCCTGGGCTTTTTCTGGATCGCATCACGTAGTAATGTGGTACCACTCTGAGACAGTCGATTAAACCAGGTTTCGATCAATATTTTAGAGGATAACGCATGTTAGGTGTAGGTTAGGCCTGGGATTTGCCCTCATCAGGGTCATACTTTCGCAGTTTTAACATACATGTTGGCTTGATCGAGGGTTTTTTCTGGTTTGGATCACGTAGTAAAGTGGTGCCACACTGAAACAGTCCATTAAACCTGGTTTCGATCAATATTTTAGAGGATAACGCAAGTTAGGTCTGGGATAGGTCTGGGATTTGACCTCGTCAGACTCATACTTTCGCACCCTTCACATACTCGTTGAACAGATCCTGGGCTGTTCCTGGATTGTATCACGTAGTAATGTGGTACCACGCTGAAACAGTCGATTAAACCTGGTTTCGATCAATATTTTAGAGGATAACGCAAGTTAAGTCAGGGATAGGTCTGGGATTTGATCTCATCAGACTCATACTTTCGCATTCTTCACATACTTGTTGAACGGACCCTGGGTTTTTTCTGGTTTGGATCACGTAGTAATGTGGGACCACACTGAAACAGTCAATTAAATCTGGTTTCGATCAATATTTTAGAGAATAATTCATGTTTGGTCTAGGTTAGGCCTAGGATTTTCACTCATCAGACTCATACTTTCGCATTCTTCACATACTTGTTGAACGGATCCTGGGTTTTTTCTGGTTTGGATCTCGTAGTAATGTGGGACCACACTGAAACATTCAATGAAACCTGGTCTGGATAAATATTTTAGAGGATAACGCATCTTAGGTCTGGGTTAGGTCTAAGATTTGCCCTCATCAGACTCACAGTTTCGCGTTTTTCACATACTTGTTGAACAGATCCTAGGTTTTTTCTGGTTTGGATCACGTAGTCATGTGGTACCACGCTGAAACAGTCAATTAAACCTGGTTTCGATCAATATTTTAGAGGATACCGCAAGTTAGGTCTGGGTTAGGTCTAGGATTTGCCCTCATCAGGCTCATACTTTCGCATATTTCTCATACTTCATGGCTAGATCCTGGGCTGTTTCTGGATTGTATCACGTAGTAATGTGGTACCACGCTGAAACAGTCAACTAAACCTGGTTTCGATCAATATTTTAGAGGATAACGCAAGTTAGGTCTGGGATAGGTCTAGGATTTGCCCTCATCAGGCTCTTACTTTCGCATATTTCTCATACTTCATGGCTAGATCCTGGGCTATTTCTGGATTGGATCACGTAGTAAAGTGGTACCACACTGAAACATTCAATGAAACCTGGTCTGGATAAATATTTTAGAGGATAACGCATCTTAGGTCTGGGTTAGGTCTAAGATTTGCCCTCATCAGGCTCACAGTTTCGCGTTTTTCACATACTTGTTGAACAGATCCTGGGTTTTTTCTGGTTTGGATCACGAAGTAGTGTGGTACCACACTGAAACAGTCCATTAAACCTGGTTTCGCTCAATATTTTAGAGGATAACGCATGTTAGGTCTAGGTTAGGTCTGGGATTTGCTCTTATCAGGCTCATTCTTTCGCATATTTCTCATACTTGATTGCTATATCCTGGGCTTTTTCTGGATTGGATCACGTAGTAATGTAGTACCACACTGAAACAGTCAATGAAACCTGGTTTCCATCAATATGTTAGAGGACAACGCAAGCTAGGTTTAGGTAAGGCCTGAGATTTTCACTGATCAGACTCATTCTCTCGCATATTTCTCATACATGTTGAACAGATCCTGGGTTTTTTCTGGTTTGGATCACGTAGTAATGTGGGACCACTCTGAAACAACCAATTAAACCTGGTCTTGATAAATATTTTAGAGGATAACGCAAGTTAGGTTTGGGTTAGGTCTAGGATTTGCCCTCATCAGGCTCATACTTTCGCATATTTCTCATACTTCATGGCTAGATCCTGGGCTGTTTCTAGATTGTATCACGTAGTAATGTGGTACCACACTGAAACAGTCAATGAAACCTGGTTTCCATCAATATTTTAGAGGACAACGGAAGTTAGGTTTAGGTAAGGCCTGAGATTTTCACTGATCAGACTCATTCTTTCGCATATTTCTCATACATGTTGAACAGATCCTGGGTTTTTTCTGGTTTGGATCACGTAGTAATGTGGGACCACACTGAAACAACCAATTAAACCTGGTCTTGATAAATATTTTAGAGGATAACGCATGTTAGGTCTGGGTTAGGTCTAGGATTTGCCCTCATCAGGTTCATACTTTCGCGTTTTTCACATACTTGTTGAACAGATCCTGGGTTTTTTCTGGTTTGGATCACGAAGTAGTGTGGTACCACACTGAAACAGTCCATTAAACCTGGTTGCGATCAATATTTTAGAGGATAACGCATGTTAGGTCTGGGTTAGGTCTAGGATTTGCCCTCATCAGGCTTATTCTTTCGCATATTTCTCAAACTTGATGGCTAGATCCTGGGCTTTTTCTGGATTGCATCACGTAGTAATGTGGTACCACACTGAAACATTCAATTAAACCTGGTCTTGATAAATATTTTAGAGGATAACGCATGTTAGGTCTGGGTTAGGTCTAGGATTTGCCCTCATCAGACTCATACTTTCGCATTCTTCACGTACTTGTTGAACAGATCCTGGGTTTTTTCTGGTTTGGATCACGAAGTAGTGTGGTACCACACTGAAACAGTCCATTAAACCTGGTTTCGCTCAATATTTTAGAGGATAACGCATGTTAGGTCTAGGTTAGGTCTGGGATTTGCTCTTATCAGGCTCATTCTTTCGCATATTTCTCATACTTGATTGCTATATCCTGGGCTTTTTCTGGATTGCATCACGTAGTAATTTAGTACCACACTGAAACAGTCAATGAAACCTGGTTTCCATCAATATTTTAGAGGACAACGCAAGTTAGGTTTAGGTAAGGCCTGAGATTTTCACTGATCAGACTCATTCTTTCGCATATTTCTCATACATGTTGAACAGATCCTGGGTTTTTTCTGGTTTGGATCACGTAGTAATGTGGGACCACACTGAAACAACCAATTAAACCTGGTCTTGATAAATATTTTAGAGGATAACCTTTTGTAGGTCTGGGTTAGGTCTAGGATTTGCCCTCATCAGGCTCATACTTTCGCGTTTTTCACATACTTGTTGAACTGATCCTGGGTTTTTTCTGGTTTGGATCAGGTAGTAATGTGGTACCACACTGAAACAGTCGATTAAACCTGGTTTCGATCAATATTTTAGAGGATAACGCATGTTAGGTCTGGGTTAGGTCTAGGATTTGCCCTCATCAGACTCACACTTTCGCATTCTTCACGTACTTGTTGAACGGATCCTGGGTTTTTTCTGGACTGTATCACGTAGTAATGTGGTACCACGCTGAAACAGTCAATTAAACCTGGTTAACATCAATATTTTAGAGGATAACGCAAGTTAGGTCTGGGATAGGTCTGGGATTCGCCCTAATCAGGCTCATGCTTTCGCGTTTTTCACATACTTGTTGAACTGATCCTGGGTTTTTTCTGGTTTGGATCAGGTAGTAATGTGGTACCACACTGAAACAGTCGATTAAACCAGGTTTCGATCAATATTTTTGAGGATAAAGCATGTTAGGTCTAGGTTGGGCCTGGGATTTCCACTCATCAGACTCATACTTTCGCATTCTTCACATACTTGTTGAACAGATCCTGGGTTTTTTCTGGTTTGGATCACGTAGTAATGTGGTACCACGCTGAAACAGTCAATTAAACCTGGTTTCGATCAATATTTTAGAGGATACCGCAAGTTAGGTCTGGGATAGGGCTGGGATTCGCCCTAATCAGGCTCATACTTTCGCGTTTTTCACATACTTGTTGAGCTGATCCTGGGTTTTTTCTGGTTTGGATCACGTAGTAATGTGGTACCACACTGAAAAAATCAATTAAACCTGGTCTTGATAAATATTTTAGAGGATAACGCAAGTTAGGTCTGGGATAGGTCTAGGATTTGCCCTCATCAGGCTCTTACTTTCGCATATTTCTCATACTTCATGGCTAGATCCTGGGCTATTTCTGGATTGGATCACGTAGTAAAGTGGTACCACACTGAAACATTCAATGAAACCTGGTCTGGATAAATATTTTAGAGGATAACGCATCTTAGGTCTGGGTTAGGTCTAAGATTTGCCCTCAACAGACCCACAGTTTCGCGTTTTTCACATACTTGTTGAACTGATCCTGGATTTTTCCGGTTTGGATCACGTAGTAATGTGGTACCACACTGAAACAATCAATTAAACCTGGTCTTGATAAATATTTTAGAGGATAACGCATGTTAGGTCTGGGTTAGGTCTAGGATTTGCCCTCATCAGGCTCATACTTTCGCATTCTTCACGTACTTGTTGAACGGATCCTGGGTTTTTTCTGGACTGTATCACGTAGTAATGTGGTACCACGCTGAAACAGTCAATTAAACCTGGTTTCGATCAATATTTTAGAGGATAACGCAAGTTAGGTCTGGGATAGGTCTGGGATTCGCCCTAATCAGGCTCATACTTTCGCGTTTTTCACATACTTGTTGAACTGATCCTGGGTTTTTTCTGGTTTGGATCAGGTAGTAATGTGGTACCACACTGAAACAGTCGATTAAACCAGGTTTCGATCAATATTTTTGAGGATAAAGCATGTTAGGTCTAGGTTAGGCCTGGGATTTCCACTCATCAGACTCATACTTTCGCATTCTTCACATACTTGTTGAACAGATCCTGGGTTTTTTCTGGTTTGGATCACGTAGTAATGTGGTACCACGCTGAAACAGTCAATTAAACCTGGTTTCGTTCAATATTTTAGAGGATACCGCAAGTTAGGTCTGGGATAGGGCTGGGATTCGCCCTAATCAGGCTCATACTTTCGCGTTTTTCACATACTTGTTGAGCTGATCCTGGGTTTTTTCTGGTTTGGATCACGTAGTAATGTGGTACCACACTGAAAAAATCAATTAAACCTGGTCTTGATAAATATTTTAGAGGATAACGCAAGTTAGGTCTGGGATAGGTCTAGGATTTGCCCTCATCAGGCTCTTACTTTCGCATATTTCTCATACTTCATGGCTAGACCCTGGGCTATTTCTGGATTGGATCACGTAGTAAAGTGGTACCACACTGAAACATTCAATGAAACCTGGTCTGGATAAATATTTTAGAGGATAACGCATCTTAGGTCTGGGTTAGGTCTAAGATTTGCCCTCATCAGACTCACAGTTTCGCGTTTTTCACATACTTGTTGAACTGATCCTGGATTTTTCCGGTTTGGATCACGTAGTAATGTGGTACCACACTGAAACAATCAATTAAACCTGGTCTTGATAAATATTTTAGAGGATAACGCATGTTAGGTCTGGGTTAGGTCTAGGATTTGCCCTCATCAGGCTCATACTTTCGCATATTTCTCATACTTCATGGCTAGATCCTGGGCTGTTTCTGGATTGTATCACGTAGTAATGTGGTACCACGCTGAAACAGTCAACTAAACCTGGTTTCGATCAATATTTTAGAGGATAACGCAAGTTAGGTCTGGGATAGGTCTAGGATTTGCCCTCATCAGACTCTTACTTTCGCATATTTCTCATACTTCATGGCTAGATCCTGGGCTATTTCTGGATTGGATCACGTAGTAAAGTGGTATCACACTGAAACATTCAATGAAACCTGGTCTGGATAAATATTTTAGAGGATAGCGCATCTTAGGTCTGGGTTAGGTCTAAGATTTACCCTCATCAGGCTCACAGTTTCGCGTTTTTCACATACTTGTTGAACAGATCCTGGGTTTTTTCTGGTTTGGATCACGAAGTAGTGTGGTACCACACTGAAACAGTCCATTAAACCTGGTTTCGCTCAATATTTTAGAGGATAACGCATGTTAGGTCTAGGTTAGGTCTGGGATTTGCTATTATCAGGCTCATTCTTTCGCATATTTCTCGTACTTGATTGCTATATCCTGGGCTTTTTCTGGATTGCATCACGTAGTAATGTAGTACCACACTGAAACGGTCAATGAAACCTGGTTTCCATCAATATTTTAGAGGACAACGCAAGTTAGGTTTAGGTAAGGCCTGAGATTTTCACTGATCAGACTCATTCTTTCGCATATTTCTCATACATGTTGAACAGATCCTGGGTTTTTTCTGGTTTGGATCACGTAGTAATGTGGGACCACACTGAAACAACCAATTAAACCTGGTCTTGATAAATATTTTAGAGGATAACGGATGTTAGGTCTGGGTTAGGTCTAGGATTTGCCCTCATCAGGCTCATACTTTCGCATATTTCTCATACTTCATGGCTAGATCCTGGGCTGTTTCTAGATTGTATCACGTAGTAATGTGGTACCACACTGAAACAGTCAATGAAACCTGGTTTCCATCAATATTTTAGAGGACAACGCATGTTAGGTTTAGGTAAGGCCTGAGATTTTCACTGACCAGACTCATTCTCTCGCATATTTCTCATACATGTTGAACAGATCCTGGGTTTTCTCTGGTTTGGATCACGTAGTAATATGGGACCACACTGAAACAACCAATTAAACCTGGTCTTGATAAATATTTTAGAGGATAACGCATGTTAGGTCTGGGGTAGGTCTAGGATTTGCCCTCATCAGGCTCTTACTTTCGCATATTTCTCATACTTCATGGCTAGATCCTGGGCTATTTCTGGATTGGATCACGTAGTAAAGTGGTACCACACTGAAACATTCAATGAAACCTGGTCTGGATAAATATTTTAGAGGATAACGCATCTTAGGTCTGGGTTAGGTCTAAGATTTGCCCTCATCAGGCTCACAGTTTCGCGTTTTTCACATACTTGTTGAACAGATCCTGGGTTTTTTCTGGTTTGGATCACGAAGTAGTGTGGTACCACACTGAAACAGTCCATTAAACCTGGTTGCGATCAATATTTTAGAGGATAACGCATGTTAGGTCTGGGTTAGGTCTAGGATTTGCCCTCATCAGGCTTATTCTTTCGCATATTTCTCAAACTTGATGGCTAGATCCTGGGCTTTTTCTGGATTGCATCACGTAGTAATGTGGTACCACACTGAAACATTCAATTAAACCTGGTCTTGATAAATATTTTAGAGGATAACGCATGTTAGGTCTGGGTTAGGTCTAGGATTTGCCCTCATCAGACTCATACTTTCGCATTCTACACGTACTTGGTGAACAGATCCTGGGTTTTTTCTGGTTTGTATCACATAGTAATGTGGTACCACTCTGAGACAGTCGATTAAACCAGGTTTCGATCAATATTTTAGAGGATAACGCATGTTAGGTCTGGGTTAGGTCTACGATTTGCCCTCATCAGGCTCATACTTTCGCATATTTCTCATACTTCATGGCTAGATCCTGGGCTGTTTCTGGATTGTATCACGTAGTAATGTGGTATCACGCTGAAACAGTCAATTAAACCTGGTTTCGACCAATATTTTAGAGGATAACGCAAGTTGGGTCTGGGATAGGTCTGGGATTTGCCCTCATCAGGCTCATACTTTCGCGTTTTTCACATACTTGTTGAACAGATCCTGGGTTTTTTCTGGTTTGGGTCACGTAGTAATGTGGTACCACACTGAAACATTCAATTAAACCTGGCCTTGATAAATATTTTAGAAGATAACGCATGTTAGGTCTGGGTTAGGTCTAGGATTTGCCCTCATCAAGCTCATACTTTCGCATATTTCTCGTACTTGATGGCTAGATCCTGGGCTTTTTCTGGATTGCATCACGTAGTAATGAAGTACAACACTGAAACAGTCAATTAAACCTGGTTTCGATCAATATTTTAGAGAATAATTCATGTTAGGTCTAGGTTAGGTCTGGGATTTGCTCTCATCAGGCTCATTCTTTCGCATATTTCTCATACTTGATGGCTAGATCCTGGGCTTTTTCTGGATCGCATCACGTAGTAATGAAGTACAACACTGAAACAGTCAATTAAACCTGGTTGCGATCAATATTTTAGAGGATAACCCATGTTAGGTCTGGGTTAGGTTTAGTATTTCCCCTCATCAGGCTCATTCTTTCGCATATTTCTCATACATGTTGAACAGATCCTGGGTTTTTTCTGGTTTGGATCACGTAGTAATGTGGGACCACACTGAAACAACCAATTAAACCTGGTCTTGATAAATATTTTAGAGGATAACGCATGTTAGGTCTGGGTTAGGTCTAGGATTTGCCCTCATCAGGCTCATACTTTCGCGTTTTTCACATACTTGTTGAACTGATCCTGGGTTTTTTCTGGTTTGGATCAGGTAGTAATGTGGTACCACACTGAAACAGTCGATTAAACCTGGTTTCGATCAATATTTTAGAGGATAACGCAAGTTAGGTCTGGGATAGGTCTAGGATTTGACCTCGTCAGACTCATACTTTCGCACCCTTCACATACTCGTTGAACAGATCCTGGGTTATTTTCTGGTTTGGATCACGTAGTAATGTGGGACCACACTGAAACAACCAATTAAACCTGGTCTTGATAAATATTTTAGAGGATAACGCATGTTAGGTCTGGGTTAGGTCTAGGATTTGCCCTCATCAGGCTCATACTTTCGCGTTTTTCACATACTTGTTGAACTGATCCTGGGTTTTTTCTGGTTTGGATCACGTAGTAATGTGGGACCACACTGAAACAACCAATTAAACCTGGTCTTGATAAATATTTTAGAGGATAATGTTAGGTCTGGGTTAGGTCTAGGATTTGCCCTCATCAGGCTCATACTTTCGCGTTTTTCACATACTTGTTGAACTGATCCTGGGTTTTTTCTGGTTTGGATCAGGTAGTAATGTGGTACCACACTGAAACAGTCGATTAAACCAGGTTTCGATCAATATTTTTGAGGATAATGCATGTTAGGTCAGGGTTAGGTCTAGGATTTGCCCTCATCAGACTCATACTTTCGCATTCTTCACGTACTTGTTGAACGGATCCTGGGTTTTTTCTGGACTGTATCACGTAGTAATGTGATACCACGCTGAAACAGTCAATTAAACCTGGTTTCGATCAATATTTTAGAGGATAACGCAAGTTAGGTCTGGGATAGGTCTGGGATTCGCCCTAATCAGGCTCATACTTTCGCGTTTTTCACATACTTGTTGAACTGATCCTGGGTTTTTTCTGGTTTGGATCAGTTAGTAATGTGGGACCACACTGAAACAACCAATTAAACCTGGTCTTGATAAATATTTTAGAGGATAACGCATGTTAGGTCTGGGTTAGGTCTAGGATTTGCCCTCATCAGGCTCATACTTTCGCATATTTCACATACTTGTTGAACAGATCCTGGGGTTTTTCTGGTTTGGATCACGAAGTAGTGTGGTACCACACTGAAACAGTCCATTAAACCTGGTTTCCATCAATATCTTAGAGGACAACGCAAGTTAGGTCTGGGATAGATCTGGGATTTGCCCTCATCAGGCTCATACTTTCGCCTTTTTTCACATACTTGTTGATCAGATCCTGGGTTTTTTCTGGTTTGGATCACGTAGTAGTGAGGTACCACACTGAAACAATCAATTAAACCTGGTCTTGATAAATATTTTAGAGGATAACGCATGTTAGGTTTGGGTAAGGTTTAGGATTTGCACTCAGCAGGCTCATACTTTCGCATATCTCTCATACTTCATGGCTAGATCCTGGGCTGTTTCTGGATTGTATCACGTAGTAATGTGGTACCACGCTGAAACAGTCAATTAAACCCGGTTTCGATCAATATTTTAGAGAATAATTCATGTTAGGTCTAGGTTAGGTCTGGGATTTGCTCTCATCAGGCTCGTTCTTTCGCATATTTCTCATACTTGATGGCTAGATCCTGGGCTTTTTCTGGATTGCATCACGCAGTAATGTGGTACCACGCTGAAACAGTCAATTAAACCTGGTTTCGATCAATATTTCAGAGGATAACGCAAGTTAGGTCTGGCATTGGTCTGGGATTCCCCCTGATCAGGCTCATACTTTCGCGTTTTTCACATACTTCTTGAACAGATCCTGGGTTTTTTCTGGTTTGTATCACGAAGTAGTGTGGTACCACACTGAAACAGTCCATTAAACCTGGTTGGGATCAATATTTTAGAGGATAACGCATGTTAGGTCTAGGTTAGCCCTGGGATTTTCACTCATCAGACTCATACTTTCGCATTCCTCTCATACTTGTTGAACTGATCCTGGGTTTTTTCTGGTTTGGATCACGTAGTAATGTGGTACCACACTGAAACAGTCGATTAAACCTGGTTTCGATCAATATTTTAGAGGATAACGCAAGTTAAGTCTGGGATTGGTCTGGGATTTGCCCTCATCAGACTCATACTTTCGCACACTTCACATACTCGTTGAACAGATCCTGGGTTATTTTCAGGTTTGGATCATATAGTAATGTGGTACCACACCGAAACAGTCGATTAAACCAGGTTTCGATGAATATTTTTGAGGATAACGCATGTTAGGTCTAGGTTAGGCCAGGGATTTTCACTCATCAGACTCATACTTTCGCATTGTTCACATACTTGTTGAACGGATCCCGGGTTTTTTCTGGTTTGGATCACGTTGTAATGTGGGACCACACTGAAACAATCAACTAAACCTGGTGTTGATAAATATTTTAGAGGATAACGTATGTTAGGTTTGGGTTAGGTTTAGGATTTGCCCTCAGCAGGCTCATACTTTCGCATATCTCTCATACTTCATGGCTAGATCCTGGGCTGTTTCTGGATTGTATCACGTAGTAATGTGGTACCACGCTGAAACAGTCAATTAAACCTGGTTTCGATCAATATTTTAGAGAATAATTCATGTTAGGTCTAGGTTAGGTCTGGGATTTGCTCTCATCAGGCTTGTACTTTCGCATATTTCTCATACTTCATGGCTAGATCCTGGGCTATTTATGGATTGGGTCTCGTAGTAATGTGGCACCACACTAAAACAGTCAATTAAAGCTGGTTTCGACCAATATTTTAGAGGATAACGCATGTTAGGTCTGGGTTAGGTCTAGAATTTGCCCTCAACAGGCTCATACTTTCGCATATTTCTAATACTTCATGGCTAGATCCTGGGCTCTTTCTGGATTGGATCACGTATTAATGTTGTACCACAGTGAAACAGTCCAGTAAACCTGGTTTCGATCAATATTTTTGAGGATAACACATGTTAGGTCTAGGTTAGGTCTGGGATTTGCTCTCATCAGGCTCATTCTTTCGCATATTTCTCATACTTGGTGGCTAGATCCTGAGCTTTTTCTGGATTGGATCACGTAGTAATGTAGAACCACACTGAAACAGTCAATTAACTCTGGTTTCGATCACTATTTTAGAGGATAACGCATGTTAGGTCTGGGATAGGTCTGGGATTTTCTCTCATCAGACTCATACTTTCGCATTCCTCTCATACTTGTTGAACGGATCCTGTGTTCTTTCTGGTTTGGATCACGTAGTGATGTGGTACCACACTGAAACAGTCCATTAAACCTGGTTTCGATCAATATTTTAGAGGATAGCGCATGTTAGGTCTAGGTTAGGCCTGGGATTTGCCCACATCAGGGTCATACTTTCGCGTTTTTCACATACTTGTTGAACAGATCCTGGGTTTTTTTCTCGTTTGGATCACGTAGTAATGTGGCACCACACTGAAACAGTCGATTAAACCTGGTTTCGATCAATATTTTAGGGGATAACGCAGGTTAGGTCTGGGATAGGTCTGGGAATTGCCCTCATCAGACTCACACTTTCGCACACTTCACATACTGGTTGAACAGATCCCGGGTTATTTTCTGGTTCGGATCACGTAGTAATGTGGTACCACACTGAAACAGTCCATTAAACCTGGTTTCGATCAATATCTTTGAGGATAACGCATGTTAGGTCTGGGTTAGGTCTAGGATTTGCCCTCATCAGGCTCATACTTTCGCATATTTCTCATACTTCATGGCTAGATCCTGGGCTATTTCTGGATTGCATGACGTAGTAATGTAGTACCACACTGATACAGTCAACTAAACCTGGTTTCCATCAATATTTTAGAGGATAACGCATGTTATGTGTAGGTTAGGCCTGGGATTTGCCCTCATCAGGCTCATACTTTCGCATATTTCTAATACTTCATGGCTAGATCCTGGGCTCTTTCTGGATTGGATCGCGTAGTAATGTGGTACCACACTGAAACAGTCCATTAAACCTGGTTTCGATCAATATTTTTGAGGATAACACATGTTTGGTCTAGGTTAGGTCTGGGATTTGCTCTCATCAGGCTCATTCTTTCGCATATTTCTCATACTTGATGGCTAGATCCTGAGCTTTTTCTGGATTGGATCACTTAGTAATGTAGAACCACACTGAAACAGTAAATTAACTCTGGTTTCGATCACTATTTTAGAGGATAACGCATGTTAGGTCTAGGTTAGCCCTGGGATTTTCACTCATCAGACTCATACTTTCGCATTCCTCTCATACTCGTTGAACGGATCTTGGGTTTTTTCTGGTTTGGAATACGTAGTAATGTGGTACCACACCGAAACAGTCGATTAAACCAGGTTTCGATCAATATTTTTGAGGATAACGCATGTTAGGTCTAGGTTAGGCCAGGGATTTTCACTCATCAGACTCATACTTTCGCATTGTTCACATACTTGTTGAACGGATCCCGGGTTTTTTCTGGTTTGGATCACGTTGTAATGTGGGACCACACTGAAACAATCAACTAAACCTGGTGTTGATAAATATTTTAGAGGATAACGTATGTTAGGTTTGGGTTAGGTTTAGGATTTGCCCTCAGCAGGCTCATACTTTCGCATATTTCTCATACTTCATGGCTAGATACTGGGCTGTTTCTGGATTGTATCACGTAGTAATGTGGTACCACGCTGAAACAGTCAATTAAACCTGGTTTCGATCAATATTTTAGAGAATAATTCATGTTAGGTCTAGGTTAGGTCCGGGATTTGCTCTCATCAAGCTCGTTGTTTCGCATATTTCTCATACTTGATGGCTGGATCCTGGGCTTTTTCTGGATTGCATCATGTAGTAATGTGGTACCACGCTGAAACAGTCAATTAAACCTGGTTTCGATCAATATTTTAGAGGATAACGCAAGTTAGGTCTGGCATAGGTCTGGGATTCGCCCTCATCAGGCTCATACTTTCGCGTTTTTCACATACTTGGTGAACAGATCCTGGGTTTTTTCTGGTTTGTATCACGTAGTAGTGTGGTACCACACTGAAACAGTCCATTAAACCTGGTTTGGATCAATATTTTGGAGGATAACGCATGTTAGGTCTCGGTTAGCCCTGGGATTTTCACTCATCAGACTCATACTTTCGCATTCCTCTCATACTTGTTGAACTGATCCTGGGTTTTTTCTGGTTTGGATCACGTAGTAATGTGGTACCACACTGAAACAGTCGATTAAACCTGGTTTCGATCAATATTTTAGAGGATAACGCAAGTTAAGTCTGGGATTGGTCTGGGATTTGACATCATCAGACTCATACTTTCGCATTCTTCACATATTTGTTGAACAGATCCTGCGTTTTTTCTGGTATGGATCCCGTAGTAGTGTGCTACCACACTGAAACAGTCCATTAAACCTGGTTTCGCTCAATATTTTAGAGGATAACGCATGTTAGGTCAAGGTTAGGTCTAAGATTTGCCCTCATCAGGCTCACAGTTTCGCGTTTTTCACATACTTGTTGAACAGATCCTGGGTTTTTTCTGGTTTGGCTCACGAAGTAGTGTGGTACCACACTGAAACAATCAATTAAACCTGGTCTTGATAAATATTTTAGAGGATAACGCATGTTAGGTTTGGGTTAGGTTTAGGATTTGCCCTCAGCAGGCTCATACTTTCGCATATCTCTCATACTTCATGGCTAGATCCTGGGCTGTTTCTGGATTGTATCACGTAGTAATGTGGTACCACGCTGAAACAGTCAATTAAACCTGGTTTCGATCAATATTTTAGAGAATAATTCATGTTAGGTCTAGGTTAGGTCTGGGATTTGCTCTCATCAGCCTCGTTCTTTCGCATATTTCTCATACTTGATGGCTAGATCCAGGGCTTTTTCTGGATTGCATCACGTAGTAATGAAGTACAACACTGAAACAGTCAATTAAACCTGGTTTCCATCAATATCTTAGAGGACAACGCAAGTTAGGTCTGGGATAGGTCTGGGATTTGCCCTCATCAGGCTCATACTTTCGCGTTTTTCACATACCTGTTGAACAGATCCTGGGTTTTTTCTGGTTTGGATCACGTAGTAGTGTGGTACCACACTGAAACAGTCCATTAAACCTGGTTTGGATCAATATTTTAGAGGATAACGCATGTTAGGTCTAGGTTAGGTCTGGGATTTTCTCTCATCAGACTCATACTTTCGCATTCTTCACATACTTGTTGAGCGGATACTGGGTTTTTTCTGGTTTGGTTCACGTAGTAATGTGGTACCACACTGAAACAGTCGATTAAACCTGGTTTCGATGAATATTTTAGAGGATAACGCAAGTTAGGTCTGGGATAGGTCTGGGATTTGACCTCATCAGACTCATACTTTCGCACTCTTCACATACTTGTTGAACGGATCCTGGGTTTTTTCTGGTTTGGATCACGTAGTAATGTGGGACCATACAGAAACAGTCAATTAAACCTGGTTTCGATCAATATTTCAGAGAATAATTCATGTTAGGTCTAGATTAGGACGGGGATTTGCTCTTATCAGGCTCATTCTGTCGCATATTTCTCATACATGTTGAATAGATCCTGGGCTTTTTCTGGATTGCATCACGTAGTAATGTAGTACCACACTGAAACAGTTAATGAAACCTGGTTTCCATCAATATTTTAGAGGACAACGCATGTTAGGTCTAGGTAAGGCCTGAGATTTTCACTGATCAGACTCATACTTTCGCATTCTTCACATACTTGTTGAACGGATCCTGGGTTTTTTCTGGTTTGGAACACGTAGTAATGTGGTAACACACTGAAACATTCAATTAAACCTGGTCTTGTTAAATATTTTAGAGAATAACGCATGTTAGGTCTGGGTTATGTCTAGGATTTGCCCTCATCAGGCTCATTCTTTCGCATATTTCTCATACTTCATGGCTGGATCCTGGGCTATTTCTGGATTGGATCACGTAGTAATGTGGTACCACACTGAAACAGTCAATTAAACCTGGTTTCGATTAATATTTTAGAGAATAATTCATGTTAGGTCTGGGTTACGTCTGGGATTTGCTCTCATCAGGCTCATTCTTTCGCATATTTCTCATACTTGATGGCTAGATCCTGGGCTTTTTCTGGTTTGGTTCACGTAGTAATGTGGTACCACACTGAAACATTCAATAAAACCTGGTCTTGAAAAATATTTTAGAGGATAACGCATGTTAGGTCTGGGTCAGGTCTAGAATTTCCCCACATCATGCTCATACTTTCGCATCCTTCTCATACATCATGGCTACATCCTGGGCTATTTCTGGATTGTATCACGTAGTAATGTGGTACCACGCAGAAACAGTCAATTAAACCTGGTTTCGATCAATATTTTTGAGGATAACGCAAGTTAGGTCTGGGATAGGTCTGGGATTCGCCCTCATCAGGCTCATACTTTCGCGTTTTTCACATACTTGTTGAACTGATCCTGGGTTTTTTCTGGTTTGGGTCAGGTAGTAATGTGGTACCACACTGAAACAGTCCGTTAAACCTGGTTTCGATCAATATTTTATAGAATAATTCATGTTAGGTCTAGATTTGGTCTGGCATTTGCTCTCATCAGGCTCATTCTTTTGCATATTTCTCATACTTGATGGCTTGATCCTGGGCATTTTCTGGATTGCATCACGTAGTAATGTAGTACCACACTGAAATAGTTAATTAAACCTGGTTTCCATCAATATTTTAGAGGACAACGCAACTTAGGTCTGGGATAGGTCTGGGATTTGCCCTCACCGGGACATACTTTCGCATTTTTCACATACATGTTGAACAGATCCTGGGTTTTTTCTGGATTGGATCGCGCACTAATGTGGTACCACACTGAAACAGTCCACTAAACCTGGTTTCGATCAATAGTTTAGAGGACAGCGCATGTTACGTCTAGGTTAGGCCTGGGATTTGCCCTTATCAGGGTCATACTTTCGCAGTTTCAACATACATGTTGACCTGATCGAGGGTTTTTTCTGCTTTGGATCACGTAGTAAAGTGGTACCACACTGAAGCAGTCCATTAAACCTGGTTTGGGTCAATATTTTAGAGGATAACGCATGTTAGGTCTAGGTTAGCCCTGGGATTTTCACTCATCAGACTCATACTTTCGCATTCTTCACATACTTGTTGAACTGATCCTGGGTTTTTTCTGGTTTGGTTCACCTAGTCATGTATTACCACACTGAGACAGTCCATTAAACCTGGTTTCGATCAATATTTTAGAGAAGAATTCATGTTAGGTCTAGGTTAGGTCTGGGATTTGCTCTCATCAGGCTTGTACTTTCGCATATTTCTCATACTTCATGGCTAGATCCTGGGCTATTTCTGGATTGGGTCTCGCAGTAATGTGGCACCACACTAAAACAGTCAATTAAAGCTGGTTTCGACCAATATTTTAGAGGATAACGCATGTTAGGTCTGGGTTAGGTCTAGAATTTGCCCTCATCAGGCTCATACTTTCGCATATTTCTCATACTTCATGGCTAGATCCTGGGCTATTTCTGGATTGTATCACGTAGTAATGTGGTACCACACTGAAACAGTCCAGTAAACCTGGTTTCGATCAATATTTTTGAGGATAACACATGTTAGGTCTAGGTTAGGTCTGGGATTTGCTCTCATCAGGCTCATTCTTTCGCATATTTCTCATACTTGGTGGCTAGATCCTGAGCTTTTTCTGGATTGGATCACGTAGTAATGTAGAACCACACTGAAACAGTCAATTAACTCTGGTTTCGATCACTATTTTAGAGGATAACGCATGTTAGGTCTGGGATAGGTCTGGGATTTTCTCTCATCAGACTCATACTTTCGCATTCCTCTCATACTTGTTGAACGGATCCTGTGTTCTTTCTGGTTTGGATCACGTAGTGATGTGGTACCACACTGAAACAGTCCATTAAACCTGGTTTCGATCAATATTTTAGAGGATAGCGCATGTTAGGTCTAGGTTAGGCCTGGGATTTGCCCTCATCAGGGTCATACTTTCGCGTTTTTCACATACTTGTTGAACAGATCCTGGGTTTTTTCTAGTTTGGATCACGTAGTAATGTGGTACCACACTGAAGCAGTCCATTAAACCTGGTTTCGATCAATATTTTAGATGATAACGCATGTTAGGTCTGGGATAGGTCTAGAATTTGCCCTCATCAGGCTCATACTTTCGCATATTTTTCATACTTGATGGCTAGATCCTGGGCTTTTTCTAGATTGGATCACGTAGTAATGTAGAACCACACTGAAACAGTCCATTAACTCTGGTTTCGATCACTATTTTAGAGGATAACGCATGTTAGGTCTGGGATAGGTCTGGGATTTTCTCTCATCAGACTCATACTTTCCCATTCCTCTCATACTTGTTGAACGGATCCTGTGTTCTTTCTGGTTTGGATCACGCAGTAGTGTGGTACCACACTGAAACAGTCCACTCAACCTGGTTTCGATCAATATTTTAGAGGATAACGCATGTTATGTCTAGGTGAGACCTGGGATTAGCCCTCATCAGACTCATACTTTCGCATACTTCAAATACTTGTTGAACAGATACTGGGTTTTTTTCACGTTTGGATCACGTAGTAATGTGGCACCACACTGAAACAGTCGATTAAACCTGGTTTCGATCGATATCTTTGAGGATAACGCATGTTAGGTCTAGGTTAGGCCAGGGATTTTCACTCACCAGACTCATACTTTCGCATTCTTCACATACTCGTTGAACGGATCTTGGGTTTTTTCTGGTTTGGATCACGTAGTAATGTGGTACCACACTGAAACATTCAATTAAACCTGGTCTTGATAAATATTTTAGACGATAACGCATGCTAGGTCTAGGTTAGGCCTGGGATTTGCCCTCATCAGACTCATACTTTCGCACACTTCACATACTCCTTGACAAGATCCTGGGTTTTTTTCTGGTTTGGATCACGTGGTAATGTGGTACCACACTGAAACAGTCCATTAAACCTGGTTTCGATCAATATTTTAGAGAATAATTCATGTTAGGTCCAGGTTATTTCTGGGATTTGCTCTCATCAGGCTCGTACTTTCGCATATTTCTCATACTCGATGGGCAGATTCTGGGCTTTTTCTGGTTTGGATCACGTAGTAATGTGGTACCACACGGAAACAGTCCATTAAACCTGGTTTCGATCGATATTTTAGAAGATAACGCATGTTAGGTCTAGGATAGGCCTGAGATTTGCCCTCATCAGACACATAATTTCGCATTCTTTACGTACTTGTTGAACAGCTCCTGGGTTTTTTTCTGGTTTGGATCACGTAGTAGTGTGGTACCGCACCGAAACAGTCAATTAAACCAGGTTTCGATCAATATTTTAGAGGATAACGCAAGTTAGGTATGGGACAGGTCTGGGATTTGCCCTCATCAGACTCATACTTTCGCACACTTCTCATACTCGTTGACAAGATCCTGGGTTTTTTTCTGGTTTGAATCACGTAGTAATGTGGTACCACACTGAAACAGTCGATTAAACCTGGTTTCGATCAATATTTTAGAGGATAACGCAAGT
Source organism: Colletes latitarsis (assembly GCF_051014445.1). Classification (NCBI taxonomy): domain Eukaryota; kingdom Metazoa; phylum Arthropoda; class Insecta; order Hymenoptera; family Colletidae; genus Colletes; species Colletes latitarsis. Next base: position 19,511,827 of record NW_027488366.1, read on the forward strand.
TAGGTCTGGGATAAGTCTGGGATTCGCCCTCATCAGGCTCATACTTTCGCGTTTTTCACATACTTGTTGAACAGATCCTCGGTTTTTTCTGGTTTGGATCACGTAGTAATGTGGTACCACACTGAAAGAGTCCATTAAACCTGGTTTCGATGAATATTTTAGAGGATAACGCATGTTAGGTCTGGGATAGGTCTAGGATTTGCCCTCATCAGGCTCATACTTTCCCATATTTTTCATACTTCATGGCTAGATCCTGGGCTTTTTCTGGTTTGGATCACGTAGTAATGTGGTACCACACGGAAACAGTCCATTAAACCAGGTTTCGATCGATATTTTAGAAGATAACGCATGTTAGGTCTAGGTTAGGCCTGGGATTTGACCTCATCAGACTCATACTTTCGCACACTTCACATACTCGTTGAACAGATCCTGGGTTTTTTCTAGTTTGGATCACGTAGTAATGTGGTACCACACTGAAACAGTCCATTAAACCTGGTTTCGATCAATATTTTTGAGGATAACGCATGTTAGGTCTGGGTTAGGTCTAGGATTTGCCCTCGTCAGGATCATACTTTCGCATTTTTCACATACTTGTTGAACAGATCCTGGGTTTTGTCTGGTTTGGATCACGTAGTAGTGTGGTACCACACTGAAACAGTCCATTAAACCTGGTTTGGATCAATATTTTAGAGGATAACGCATGTTAGGTCTAGGTTAGGTCTGGGATTTTCACTCATCAGACTCATACTATCGCATTCTTCACATACTTGTTGAACAGATCCTGGGTTTTTTCTGGTTTGGATCACGTAGTAGTGTGGTACCACACTGAAACAGTCCATTAAACCTGGTTTGGATCAATATTTTAGAGGATAACGCATGTTAGGTCTAGGTTAGGTCTGGGATTTTCACTCATCAGACTCATACTTTCGCATTCTTCACATACTTGTTGAGCGGATCCTGGGTCTTTTCTGGTTTGGTTCACGTAGTAATGTGGTACCACACTGAAACAGTCGATTAAACCTGGTTTCGAACAATATTTTAGAGGATAACGCAAGTTAGGTCTGGGATAGGTCTGGGATTTGACCTCATCAGACTCATACTTTCGCATTCTTCACATACCTGTTGAACGGATCCTGGGTTTTTACTAGTTTGGATGACGTAGTAATGAAGTGCAACACTGAAACAGTCAATTAAACCTGGTTTCCATCAATATTTTAGAGGACAACGCATGTTAGGTCTAGGTTAGGCCTGGGATTTGCCCACATCAGGGACATACTTTCGCAGTTTTAACATATATGTTGACCTGATCGAGGGTTTTTTCTGCTTTGGATCACGCAGTAAAGTGGTACCACACTGAAACAGTCCATTAAACCTGGCTTGGATCAATATTTTAGAGGATAACGCATGTTAGGACTAGGTTAGCCCTGGGATTTTCACTCATCAGACTCATACTTTAGCATTCTTCACATACTTGTTGAACAGATACAGGGTTTTTTCTGGTTTGGTTCACGTAGTAATGTGGTACCACACTGAAACATTCAATTAAACCTGGTCTTGATAAATATTTTAGAGGATAACGCATGGTAGGTTTGGGTTAGGTCTTGGATTTGCCCTCATCAGGCTCATACTTTCGCATATTTCTCATACTTCATGGCTAGACCCTGGGCTGTTTCTGGATTGTATCACGTAGTAATGTGGTACCACGCTGAAACAATCAATTATACCTTATTTCGATCAATATTTTAGTGGATAACGCAAGTTAGGTCTGGGTTAGGTCTGGGTTTCGCCCTCATCAGGCTCATACTTTCGCATTCTTCACATACTTGTTGGACGGATCCTGGGTTTTTACGGGTTAGGATCACGTAGTAATGTGGTACCACACTGAAACATTCAATTAAACCTGGTCTTGATAAATATTTTAGAGGATAACGCATGTTAGCTCTGGGATAGTTCTGGGATTTGCCCTCATCAGACTCATACTTTCGCACACTTCACATACTCGTTGAACAGATCCTGGGTTATTTTCTGGTTTGGATCACATAGTAATGTGGTACCACACTGAAACAGACGATTAAACCAGATTTCGATCAATATTTTTGAGGATAACGCATGTTAGGTCTAGGTTAGGCCGGGGTTTTTCACTCATCACACTCATACTTTCGCATTCTTCACATAGTTGTTGAACGGATCCTGGGTTTTTACTGGTTTGGATCACGTAGTAACGAAGTGCAACACTGAAACAGTCAATTAAACCTGGTTTCCATCAATATTTTAGAGAATAATTCATGTTAGGTCTAGGTTAGGTCTGGGATTTGCTCTCATCAGGCTCATTCTTTCGCATATTTCTCATACTTGATGGCTAGATCCTGGGCTTTTTCTGGATTGCATCACGTAGTAATGAAGTACAACACTGAAACAGTCGATTAAACCTGGTTTCCATCAATATCTTAGAGGACAACGCAAGTTAGGTCTTGGATAGGTCTGGGATTTGCCCTCATCAGGCTCATACTTTCGCGTTTTTCACATACTTGTTGAACAGATCCTGGGTTTTTTCCGGTTTGGGTCACGTAGTAGTGTGGTACCACACTGAAACAGTCCACTAAACCTGGTTTGGATCAATATTTTAGAGAATAACGCAAGTTAGGTCTGGGATAGGTCTGGGATTCGCCCTCATCAGGCTCATACATTCGCATATTTCTCATACTTCATGGCTAGATCCTGGGCTGTTTCTGGATTGCATCACGTAGTAATGAAGTACAACACTGAAACAGTCAATTAAACCTGGTTTCCATCAATATCTTAGAGGACAACGCAAGTTAGGTCTGGGATAGGTCTGGGATTTGCCCTCATCAGGCTCATACTTTCGCGTTTTTCACATACTTGCTGAACAGATCCTGGTTTTTTTCTGGTTTGGATCACGTAGTAGTGTGGTACCACACTGAAACAGTCCATTAAACCTGGTTTGGATCAATATTTTAGAGGATAACGCATGTTAGGTCTAGGTTAGGTCTGGGATTTTCACTCATCAGACTCATACTTTCGCATTCTTCAGATACTTTTTGAACGGATCCTGGGTTTTTACTGGTTTGGATCACGTAGTAATGTGGTACCACGCTGAAACATTCAATTAAACCTGGTCTTGATAAATATTTTAGAGGATGACGCATGTTAGGTCTGGGTTAGGTCTAGGATTTGCCTCCATCAGGCTCATACTTTCGCATATTTCTCATACTTCATGGCTGGATCCTGGGCTATTTCTGGATTGGGTCACGTAGTAATGTGGTACCTCCTGAAACAATCAATTAAACCTGGTCATGATAAGTATTTTAGAGAATAATTCATGTTAGGTCTAGGTTAGGTCTGGGATTTGCTCTCATCAGACTCATACTTTCGCATTCTTCACATACTTTTTGAACGGATCCTGGGTTTTTTCTGGTTTGGATGACGTAGTAATGTGGGACCACACTGAAACAATCAATTAAACCTGGTATTGATAATTATTTTAGAGGATAACGCATGTTAGGTCTGGGATAGGTCTGGGATTTGCCCTCATCAGACTCATACTTTCGCACACTTCGCATACTCGTTGAACAGATCCTGGGTTATTTTCTGGTTTGGATCACATAGTAATGTGGTACCACACTGAAACAGTCGAATAAACCAGGTTTCGAGGATAACGCATGTTAGGTCTAGGTTAGGCCGGGGTTTTTCACACATCAGACTCATACTTTCGCATTCCTCACATACTTGTTGAACGGATCCTGGGTTTTAACTGGTCTGGATCACGTAGAAATGTGGTACCACACTGAAACATTCAATTAAACCTGGTCTTGATAAATATTTTAGAGGATGACGCATGTTAGGTGTGGGTTAGGTCTAGGATTTGCCACCATCAGGCTCATACTTTCGCATATATCTCATACTTTATGGCTGGATCCTGGGCTATTTCTGGATTGGATCACGTAGTAATGTGGTACCACACTGAAATTGTCAATTAAACCTGGTTTTGATCAATATTTTAGAGAATAATTCGTGTTATGTCTAGGTTAGGTCTGGGATTTGCTCTCATCAGGCTCATTCTTTCGCATATTTCTCATACTTGATGGCTAGATCCTGGGCTTTTTCTGGATTGCATCACGTAGTAATGAAGTACAACACTGAAACAGTCAATTAAACCTGGTTTCCATCAATATTTTAGAGGACAACGCATGTTAGGTCTAGGTTAGGCCTCGGATTTGCCCTCATCAGGGTCATACTTCCGCAGTTTTTACATACATGTTGACCTGAGCGAGGGTTTTTTCTGCTTTGGATCACGTAGTGAAGTGGTACCACACTGAAACAGTCCATTAAACCTGGTTTGGATCAATATTTTAGAGGATAACGCATGTTAGGTCTGGGTTAGCCCTGGGATTTTCACTCATCAGACTCATACTTTCGCATTCTTCACATACTTGTTGATCGGATCCTGGGTTTTTTCTGGTTTGGATCACGTAGTAATGTGGGACCACACTGAAACAATCAATTAAACCTGGTCATGATATCTATTTTAGAGGATAACGCATGTTAGGTCTGGGATAGGTCTGGGATTCGCCCACATCAGGCTCATACTTTCGCATATATCTCATACTTGATGGCTAGATCCTGGGCTTTTTCTGGATTGCATCACGTAGTAATGAAGTACAACACTGAAACAGTCAATTAAACCTGGTTTCCATCAATATCATAGAGGACAACGCAAGTTAGGTCAGGGATAGGTCTGGGATTTGCCCTCATCAGGCTCACACTTTCGCGTTTTTCACATACTTGTTGAACAGATCCTGGGTTTTTTCCGGTTTGGGTCACGTAGTAGCGTGGTACCACACTGAAACAGTCGATTAAACCTGGTTTCGATCAATAGTCTTGAGGATAACGCATGTTAGGTCTAGGTTAGGCCGGGGATTTTCACTCATCAGACTCATACTTTCGCATTCTTCACATACTTGTTGAACGGATCCTGGGTTTTTTCTGGTTTGGATCACGTAGTAATGTGGGACCACACTGAAGCAGTCAATTACACCTGGTTTCGATCAATGTTTTGGAGAATATTTCATGTTAGGTCTAGGTTAGGTCTGGGATTTGCTCTCATCAGGCTCATTCTTTCGCATATTTCTCATACTTGATGGCTAGATCCTGGGCTTTTTCTGGATTGCATCACATAGTAATGAAGTACAACACTGAAACAGTCAATTAAACCTGGTTTCCATCAATATTTTAGAGGACAACGCATGTTAGGTCTAGGTTAGGCCTGGGATTTGCCCTCATCAGGGTCATACTTCCGCAGTTTTTACATACATGTTGACCTGAGCGAGGGTTTTTTCTGCTTTGGATCACGTAGTGAAGTGGTACCACACTGAAACAGTCCATTAAACCTGGTTTGGATCAATATTTTAGAGGATAACGCATGTTAGGTCTGGGTTAGCCCTGGGATTTTCACTCATCAGACTCATACTTTCGCATTCTTCACATACTTGTTGATCGGATCCTGGGTTTTTTCTGGTTTGGATCACGTAGTAATGTGGGACCACACTGAAACAATCAATTAAACCTGGTCATGATATCTATTTTAGAGGATAACGCATGTTAGGTCTGGGATAGGTCTGGGATTCGCCCACATCAGGCTCATACTTTCGCATATATCTCATACTTGATGGCTAGATCCTGGGCTTTTTCTGGATTGCATCACGTAGTAATGAAGTACAACACTGAAACAGTCAATTAAACCTGGTTTCCATCAATATCATAGAGGACAACGCAAGTTAGGTCAGGGATAGGTCTGGGATTTGCCCTCATCAGGCTCACACTTTCGCGTTTTTCACATACTTGTTGAACAGATCCTGGGTTTTTTCCGGTTTGGGTCACGTAGTAGTGTGGTACCACACTGAAACAGTCGATTAAACCTGGTTTCGATCAATAGTTTTGAGGATAACGCATGTTAGGTCTAGGTTAGGCCGGGGATTTTCACTCATCAGACTCATACTTTCGCATTCTTCACATACTTGTTGAACGGATCCTGGGTTTTTTCTGGTTTGGATCACGTAGTAATGTGGGACCACACTGAAGCAGTCAATTACACCTGGTTTCGATCAATGTTTTGGAGAATATTTCATGTTAGGTCTAGGTTAGGTCTGGGATTTGCTCTCATCAGGCTCATTCTTTCGCATATTACTCATACTTCATGGCTAGATCCTGGGCTTTTTCTGGATTGCATCACGTAGTAATGAAGTACAACACTGAAACAGTCAATTAAACCTGGTTTCCATCAATATCTTAGAGGACAACGCAAGTTAGGGCTGGGAGAGGTCTGGGATTTGCTCTCATCAGGCTCATACTTTCGCGTTTTTCACATACTTGTTGAACAGATCCTGGGTTTTTTCTGGTTTGGATCACGTAGTAATGTGGGACCACACTGAAGCAGTCAATTACACCTGGTTTCGATCAATGTTTTGGAGAATATTTCATGTTAGGTCTAGGTTAGGTCTGGGATTTGCTCTCATCAGGCTCATTCTTTCGCATATTTCTCATACTTGATGGCTAGATCCTGGGCTTTTTCTGGATTGCATCACGTAGCAATGACGTACAACACTGAAACTGTAAATTATACCTGGTTTACATCAATATTTTAGAGGACAACGCATGTCAGGTCTAGGTTAGGCCTGGGGTTTGCCCTCATCAGGGTCATACTTTCGCAGTTTTAACATACATGTTGGCCTGATCGAGGGTTATTTCTGCTTTGGATCGCGTAGTGAAGTGGTACCACACTGAAGCAGTCCATTAAACCTGGTTTGGATCAATATTTTAGAGGATAACGCATGTTAGGTTTGGGTTAGGTCTAGGATTTGCCCTCATCAGGCTCATACTTTCGCATATTTCTCATACTTCATGACTAGATCCTGGGCTGTTTCTGGATTGTATCACGTAGTAATGTGGTACCACGCTGAAACAGTCGATTAAACCAGGTTTCGATCAATAATTTTGAGGATAACGCATGTTAGGTCTAGGTTAGGCCTGGGATTTTCACTCATCAGACACATGCTTTCGTATTCTTCACATACTTGTAGAACGGATCCTGGGTTTTTTCTGGTTTGGATCACGTAGCAATGTGGTACCACACTGAGACAGTCGATTAAACCTGGTTTCGATCAATATTTTAGAGGATAACGCAAGTTTGGTCTGGGATAGGTCTGGGATTTGCCCTCATCAGGCTCATACTTTCGCGTTTTTCACATACTTGTTGAACAGATCCTGGGTTTTTTCTGGTTTGGGTCACGTAGTAATGTGGTACCACACTGAAACAGTCGATTAAACCAGGTTTCGATCAATAATTTTGAGGATAACGCATGTTAGGTCTAGGTTAGGCCTGGGATTTTCACTCATCAGACTCATACTTTCGCGTTCCTCACATGCTTGTTGAACAGATCCTGGGTTTTTTCTGGTTTGGATCACGTAGCAGTGTGGCACCACACGGAAACAGTCCATCAAACCTGGTTTCGATCAATATTTTTGAGGATAACGCATGTTAGGTCTAGGTTAGGCCTGGGATTTTCACTCATCAGACACATGCTTTCGTATTCTTCACATACTTGTTGAACGGATCCTGGGTTTTTTCTGGTTTGGATCACGTAGTAATGTGGGACCACACTGAAACAGTCAATTAAACCTGGATTCGACCAATATTTCAGAGAATAATTCATGTTAGTTCTAGGTTAGGTCTGGGATTTGCTCTGATCAGGCTCATTCTTTCGCATATTTCTCATACTTGATGGCTAGATCCTGGGCTATTTCTGGATTGCTTCACGTAGTAATGAAGTGCAACAATGAAACAGTCAATTAAACCTGGTTTCCATCAATATCTTAGAGGACAACGCAAGTTAGGTCTGTGATATGTCTGGGATTTGTCCTCATCAGGCTCATACTTTCGCCTTTTTCACATACTTGTTGAACAGATCCTGGGTTTTTTCTGGTTTGAATCACGTAGTAGTGTGGCACCACACGGAAACAGTCCATCAAACCTGATTTGGATCAATATTTTAGAGGATAACGTATGTTAGGTCTAGGTTAGGTCTGGGATTTTCACTCATCAGACTCATACTTTCGCATTCTTCACATACTTGTTGAACGGATCCTGGGTTTTTTTCTGGTTTGGATCACGTAGTAATGTGGAACCACACTGAAACAATCAATTAAACATGGTCTTGATAAATATTTTAGAGGATGACGCATGTTAGGTCTGGGTTAGGTCTAGGATTTGCCCCCATCAGGCTCATACTTTCGCATATTTCTCATACTTTGTGGCTGGATCCTGGGCTATTTCTGGATTGGATCACGTAGTAATGTGGTACCACACTGAAATTGTCAATTAAACCTGGTATTGATAATTATTTTAGAGGATAACGCATGTTAGGTCTGGGATAGGTCTGGGATTTGCCCTCATCAGGCTCATACTTTCGCCTTTTTCACATACTTGTTGAACAGATCCTGGGTTTTTTCTGGTTTGAATCACGTAGTAGTGTGGCACCACACGGAAACAGTCCATCAAACCTGATTTGGATCAATATTTTAGAGGATAACGTATGTTAGGTCTAGGTTAGGTCTGGGATTTTCACTCATCAGACTCATACTTTCGCATTCTTCACATACTTGTTGAACGGATCCTGGGTTTTTTTCTGGTTTGGATCACGTAGTAATGTGGAACTACACTGAAACAATCAATTAAACCTGGTATTGATAATTATTTTAGAGGATAACGCATGTTAGGTCTGGGATAGGTCTGGGATTTGCCCTCATCAGACTCATACTTTCGCACACTTCACATACTCGTTGAACAGATCCTGGGTTATTTTCTGGTTTGGATCACATAGTAATGTGGTACCACACTGAAACAGTCGAATAAACCAGGTTTCGAGGATAACGCATGTTAGGTCTAGGTTAGGCCGGGGTTTTTCACACATCAGACTCATACTTTCGCATTCCTCACATACTTGTTGAACGGATCCTGGGTTTTAACTGGTTTGGATCACGTAGTAATGTGGTACCACACTGAAACATTCAATTAAACATGGTCTTGATAAATATTTTAGAGGATGACGCATGTTAGGTCTGGGTTAGGTCTAGGATTTGCCCCCATCAGGCTCATACTTTCGCATATTTCTCATACTTTATGGCTGGATCCTGGGCTATTTCTGGATTGGATCACGTAGTAATGTGGGACCACACTGAAACAATCAATTAAACCTGGTCATGATAAATATTTTAGAGGATAACGCATGTTAGGTCTAGGTTAGGTCTGGGATTTTCACTCATCAGACTCATACTTTCGCATTCTTCACATACTTTCTGAACGGATCCTGGGTTTTTTCTGGTTTGGATCACGTAGTAATGTGGGATCACACTGAAACAATCAATTAAACCTGGTATTGATAAATATTTTAGAGGATAACGCATGTTAGGTCTGGGATAGGTCAGGGATTTGCCCTCATCAGGCTCATACTTTCGCGTTTTTCACATACTTGTTGAACAGATCCTGGGTTTTTTCTGGTTTGGATCACGTAGTAATGTGGGACCACACTGAAGCAGTCAATTACACCTGGTTTCGATCAATGTTTTGGAGAATATTTCATGTTAGGTCTAGGTTAGGTCTGGGATTTGCTCTCATCAGGCTCATTCTTTCGCATATTTCTCATACTTGATGGCTAGATCCTGGGCTTTTTCTGGATTGCATCACGTAGTAGTGTGGTACCACACTGAAACAGTCGATTAAACCTGGTTTCGATCAATATTTTTGAGGATAACGCATGTTAGTTCTAGGTTAGGCCGGGGATTTTCACTCATCAGACTCATACGCTCGCATTCTTCATATACTTTTTGAACGGATCCTGGGATTTTTCTGGTTTGGATCACGTAGTAATGTGGGACCACACTGAAACAATCAATTAAACCTGGTCATGATAAATATTTTAGAGGATAACGCATGATAGGTCTGGGTTAGGTCTAGGATTTGCCCTCGTCAGACTCATACTTTCGCGTTTTTCACATACTTGTTGAACAGATCCTGGGGTTTTTCTGGTTTGGGTCACGTAGTACTGTGGTACCACACTGAAATAGTCGATTAAACCAGGTTTCGATCAATATTTTTGAGGATAACGCATGTTAGGTCTAGGTTAGGCCTGGGATTTTCACTCATCAGACACATACTTTCGCATTCTTCACATACTTGTTGAACGGATCCTGGGTTTTTTCTGGTTTGGATCACATAGTAATGTGGGACCACACTGAAGCAGTCAATTACACCTGGTTTCGATCAATGTTTTGGAGAATATTTCATGTTAGGTCTAGGTTAGGTCTGGGATTTGCTCTCATCAGGCTCATTCTTTCGCATATTTCTCATACTTGATGGCTAGATCCTGGGCTTTTTCTGGATTGCATCACGTAGTAATGACGTACAACACTGAAACTGTAAATTATACCTGGTTTACATCAATATTTTAGAGGACAACGCATGTCAGGTCTAGGTTAGGCCTGGGGTTTGCCCTCATCAGGGTCATACTTTCGCAGTTTTAACATACATGTTGGCCTGATCGAGGGTTATTTCTGCTTTGGATCGCGTAGTGAAGTGGTACCACAGTGAAGCAGTCCACTAAACCTGGTTTGGATCAATATTTTAGAGGATAACGCATGTTAGGTTTGGGTTAGGTCTAGGATTTGCCCTCATCAGGCTCATACTTTCGCATATTTCTCATACTTCATGACTAGATCCTGGGCTGTTTCTGGATTGTATCACGTAGTAATGTGGTACCACGCTGAAACAGTCAATTAAAACTGGTTTCGATCAATATTTTAGAGGATAACGCAAGCTAGGTCTGGGATAGGTCTGGGATTCGCCCTCATCAGGCTCATACTTTCGCGTTTTTCACATACTTGTTGAACTGATCCTGGGTTTTTTCTGGTTTGGATCACGTAGCAATGTGGTACCACACCGAAACAGTCGATTAAACCTGGTTTCGATCAATATTTTAGAGGATAACGCAAGTTTGGTCTGGGATAGGTCTGTGATTTGCCCTCATCAGGCTCATACTTTCGCGTTTTTCACATACTTGTTGAACAGATCCTGGGTTTTTTCTGGTTTGGATCACGTAGTAATGTGGGACCACACTGAAACAATCAATTAAACCTGGTCATGATAAATATTTTAGAGAATAATTCATGTTAGGTCTAGGTTAGGTCTGGGATTTGCTCTCATCAGGCTCATTCTTTCGCATATCTCTCACACTTGAGGGCTAGATCCTGGGCTTTTTCTGGATTGCATCACGTAGTAATGAAGTACAACACTGAAACAGTCAATTAAACCTGGTTTCCATCAATATCTTAGAGGACAACGCAAGTTAGGTCTGGGATAGGTCTGGGATTTGCTCTCATCAGGCTCATACTTTCGCGTTTTTCACATACTTGTTGGACAGATCCTGGGTTTTTCTGGTTTGGATCACGTAGTAATGTGGGACCACACTGAAACAATCAATTAAACCTGGTCATGATAAATATTTTAGAGGATAACGCATGTTAGGTCTAGGTTAGGTCTGGGATTTGCTCTCATCAGGCTCATTCTTTCTCATATTTCTCATACTAGATGGCTAGTTCCTGGGCTTTTTCTGGATTGCATCACATAGTAATGCAGTACAACACTGAAACACTCTATTAAACCTGGTTTCGATCAATATTATTGAGGATAACGCATGTTAGGTCTAGGTTAGGCCTGGGATTTTCACTCATCAGACTCATACTTTCGCATTCTTCACATACTTTTTGAACGGATCCTGGGTTTTTTCTGGTTTGGATCACATAGTAATGTGGTACCACACTGAAACAGTCGATTAAACCAGTTTTCGATCAATATTTTTGAGGATAACGCATGTTAGGTCTAGGTTAGGCCGGGGTTTTTCACTCATCAGACTCATACTTTCGCGTTTTTCACATACTTGTTGCACAGGTCCTGTTTTTTTCTGGTTTGGATTACGTAGTAAAGTGGTACCACACTGAAACAGTCCATTAAACCTGGTTTGGATCAATATTTTAGAGGACAACGCATGTTAGGTCTAGGTTAGCCCTGGAAATTTCACTCATCAGACTCATACTTTAGCATTCTTCACATACTTGTTGAACAGATACAGGGTTTTTTATGGTTTGGTTCACGTAGTAATGTGGTACCACACTGAAACATTCAATTAAACCTGGTCTTGATAAATATTTTAGAGGATAACGCATGTTAGGTTTGGGTTAGGTCTAGGATTTGTCCTCATCAGGCTCATACATTCGCATATTTCTCATACTTCATGGCTAGATCCTTGGCTGTTTCTGGATTGTATCACGTAGTAATGTGGTACCACGCTGAAACAGTCAATTAAACCTGGTTTCGATCAATATTTTAGAGGATAACGCAAGTTAGGTCTGGGATAGGTCTGGGATTCGCCCTCATCAGGCTCATACTTTCGCGTTTTTCACATACTTGTTGACCTGATCCTGGGTTCTTTCTGGTTTGGATCACGTAGTAATGTGATACCACACTGAAACAGTCGATTAAACCCGGTTTCGATCAATATTTTAGAGGATAACGCAAGTTAAGTCTGGGATAGGTCTGGGATTTGCTCTCATCAGGCTCATTCTTTCGCATATTTCTCATACTTGATGGCTAGATCCTGGGCTTTTTCTGGATTGCATCACGTAGTAATGAAGTACAACACTGAAACAGTCAATTAAACCTGGTTTGCATCAATATCTTAGGGGACAACGCAAGTTAGGTCTGGGATAGGTCTGGGATTTGCCCTCATCAGGGTCATAATTTCGCAGTTCTAACATACATGTTGACCTGATCGAGTGTTTTTTCTGCTTTGGATCACGTAGTAAAGTGGTACCACACTGAAACAGTCCATTAAACCTGGTTTGGATCAATATTTTTGAGGATAACGCATGTTAGGTCTAGGTTAGGCCTGGGATTTTCACGCATCAGACTCATACTTTCGCATTCTTCACATACTTGTTGAACGGATCCTGGGTTTTTTCTGGTTTGGTTCACGTAGTAATGTGGGACCACACCGTAACAATCAATTAAACCTGGTTTCGATCAATATTTTAGAGGCTAACGCAAGTTTGGTCTGGGATAGGTCTGGGCTTTGCCCTCATCAGGCTCATACTTTCGCGTCTTTCACATACTTGTTGAGCAGATCCTGGGTTTTTTCTGGTTTGGATCACGTAGTAATGTGGTATCACACTGAAACAGTCAATTAAACCTGGTTTTGATGAATATTTTAGAGAATAATTCATGTTAGGTCTAGGTTAGGTCTGGGATTTGCTCTCATCAGGCTCATTCTTTCGCATATTTCTCATACTAGATGGCTAGTTCCTGGGCTTTTTCTGGATTGCATCACATAGTAATGCAGTACAACACTGAAACACTCTATTAAACCTGGTTTCGATCAATATTATTGAGGATAACGCATGTTAGGTCTAGGTTAGGCCTGGGATTTTCACTCATCAGACTCATACTTTCGCATTCTTCACATACTTTTTGAACGGATCCTGGGTTTTTTCTGGTTTGGATCACGTAGTAATGTGGGACCACACTGAAACAATCAATTAAACCTGGTATTGATAAATATTTTAGAGGATAACGCATGTTAGGTTTGGGTTAGGTCTAGGATTTGCCCTCATCAGGCTCATACTTTCGCATATTTCTCATACTTCATGACTAGATCCTGGGCTGTTTCTGGATTGTATCACGTAGTAATGTGGTACCACGCTGAAACAGTCGATTAAACCAGGTTTCGATCAATAATTTTGAGGATAACGCATGTTAGGTCTAGGTTAGGCCTGGGATTTTCACTCATCAGACACATGCTTTCGTATTCTTCACATACTTGTAGAACGGATCCTGGGTTTTTTCTGGTTTGGATCACGTAGCAATGTGGTACCACACTGAGACAGTCGATTAAACCTGGTTTCGATCAATATTTTAGAGGATAACGCAAGTTTGGTCTGGGATAGGTCTGGGATTTGCCCTCATCAGACTCATACTTTCGTATTCTTCACATACTTGTAGAACGGATCCTGGGTTTTTTCTGGTTTGGATCACATAGTAATGTGGTACCACACTGAAACAGTCGATTAAACCAGTTTTCGATCAATATTTTTGAGGATAACGCATGTTAGGTCTAGGTTAGGCCGGGGTTTTTCACTCATCAGACTCATACTTTCGCATTCTTCACATACTTGTTGAACGGATCCTGGGTTTTTACTGGTTTGGATCACGTAGCAATGTGGTACCACACTGAAACAGTCGATTAAACCTGGTTTCGATCAATATTTTAGAGGATAACGCAAGTTAGGTCTGGGATAGGTCTGGGATTCGCCCTCATCAGGCTCATACTTTCGCGTTTTTCACATACTTGTTGACCTGATCCTGGGTTCTTTCTGGTTTGGATCACGTAGTAATGTGGTATCACACTGAAACAGTCAATTAAACCTGGTTTTGATGAATATTTTAGAGAATAATTCATGTTAGGTCTAGGTTAGGTCTGGGATTTGCTCTCATCAGGCTCATTCTTTCGCATATTTCTCATACTAGATGGCTAGTTCCTGGGCTTTTTCTGGATTGCATCACATAGTAATGCAGTACAACACTGAAACACTCTATTAAACCTGGTTTCGATCAATATTATTGAGGATAACGCATGTTAGGTCTAGGTTAGGCCTGGGATTTTCACTCATCAGACTCATACTTTCGCATTCTTCACATACTTTTTGAACGGATCCTGGGTTTTTTCTGGTTTGGATCACGTAGTAATGTGGGACCACACTGAAACAATCAATTAAACCTGGTATTGATAAATATTTTAGAGGATAACGCATGTTAGGTCTGGGATAGGTCAGGGATTTGCCCTCATCAGACTCATACTTTCGCACACTTCACATACTCGTTGAACAGATCCTGGGTTATTTTCTGGTTTGGATCACATAGTAATGTGGTACCACACTGAAACAGTCGATTAAACCAGTTTTCGATCAATATTTTTGAGGATAACGCATGTTAGGTCTAGGTTAGGCCGGGGTTTTTCACTCATCAGACTCATACTTTCGCATTCTTCACATACTTGTTGAACGGATCCTGGGTTTTTACTGGTTTGGATCACGTAGCAATGTGGTACCACACTGAAACAGTCGATTAAACCTGGTTTCGATCAATATTTTAGAGGATAACGCAAGTTAGGTCTGGGATAGGTCTGGGATTTGCCCTCATTAGGCTCATACTTTCGCGTTTTTCACATACTTGTTGCACAGGTCCTGTTTTTTTCTGGTTTGGATCACGTAGTAAAGTGGTACCACACTGAAACAGTCCATTAAACCTGGTTTGGATCAATATTTTAGAGGACAACGCATGTTAGGTCTAGCTTAGCCCTGGGAATTTCACTCATCAGACTCATACTTTAGCATTCTTCACATACTTGTTGAACAGATACAGGGTTTTTTATGGATTGGTTCACGTAGTAATGTGGTACCACACTGAAACATTCAATTAAACCTGGTCTTGATAAATATTTTAGAGGATAACGCATGTTAGGTTTGGGTTAGGTCTAGGATTTGTCTTCATCAGGCTCATACATTCGCATATTTCTCATACTTCATGGCTAGATCCTGGGCTGTTTCTGGATTGTATCACGTAGTAATGTGGTACCACGCTGAAACAGTCAATTAAACCTGGTTTCGATCAATATTTTAGAGGATAACGCAAGTTAGGTCTGGGATAGGTCTGGGATTCGCCCTCATCAGGCTCATACTTTCGCGTTTTTCACATACTTGTTGACCTGATCCTGGGTTCTTTCTGGTTTGGATCACGTAGTAATGTGGTACCACACTGAAACAGTCGATTAAACCCGGTTTCGATCAATATTTTAGAGGATAACGCAAGTTAAGTCTGGGATAGGTCTGGGATTTGCTCTCATCAGGCTCATTCTTTCGCATATTTCTCATACTTGATGGCTAGATCCTGGGCTTTTTCTGGATTGCATCACGTAGTAATGAAGTACAACACTGAAACAGTCAATTAAACCTGGTTTGCATCAATATCTTAGAGGACAACGCAAGTTAGGTCTGGGATAGGTCTGGGATTTGCCCTCATCAGGGTCATACTTTCGCAGTTCTAACATACATGTTGACCTGATCGAGTGTTTTTTCTGCTTTGGATCACGTAGTAAAGTGGTACCACACTGAAACAGTCCATTAAACCTGGTTTGGATCAATATTTTTGAGGATAACGCATGTTAGGTCTAGGTTAGGCCTGGGATTTTCACGCATCAGACTCATACTTTCGCATTCTTCACATACTTGTTGAACGGATCCTGGGTTTTTTCTGGTTTGGTTCACGTAATAATGTGGGACCACACCGTAACAATCAATTAAACCTGGTTTCGATCAATATTTTAGAGGATAACGCAAGTTTGGTCTGGGATAGGTCTGGGCTTTGCCCTCATCAGGCTCATACTTTCGCGTCTTTCACATACTTGTTGAGCAGATCCTGGGTTTTTTCTGGTTTGGATCACGTAGTAATGTGGTATCACACTGAAACAGTCAATTAAACCTGGTTTTGATGAATATTTTAGAGAATAATTCATGTTAGGTCTAGGTTAGGTCTGGGATTTGCTCTCATCAGGCTCATTCTTTCGCATATTTCTCATACTAGATGGCTAGTTCCTGGGCTTTTTCTGGATTGCATCACGTAGTAATGAAGTACAACACTGAAACAGTCAATTAAACCTGGTTTCCATCAATATCTTAGAGGACAACGCAAGTTAAGTCTGGGATAGGTCTGGGCTTTGCCCTCATCAGGCTCATACTTTCGCGTCTTTCACATACTTGTTGAGCAGATCCTGGGTTTTTTCTGGTTTGGGTCACGTAGTAATGTGGGACCACACTGAAACAATCAATTAAACCTGGTCTTGATAAATATTTTAGAGGATAACGCATGTTAGGTCTGCGATAGGTCTGGGATTTGCCCTCATCAGACTCATACTTTCGCGTCTTTCACATACTTGTTGAGCAGATCCTGGGTTTTTTCTGGTGTGAATCACGTAGTAATGTGGTACCACACTGAAACAATCAATTAAACCTGATCTTGATAAATATTTTAGAGGATAACGCATGTTAGGTCTGGGTTAGGTCTAGGATTTGCCCCCATCAGGCTCATACTTTCTCATATTTCTCATACTTCATGGCTGGATCCTGGGCTATTTCTGGATTGGATCACGTAGTAATGTAGTGCCACACTGAAACAGTCAATTAAACCTGGTTTTGATCAATATTTTAAAGGATAACGCAAGTTAAGTCTGGGATAGGTCTGGGCTTTGCCCTCATCAGGCTCATACTTTCGCGTCTTTCACATACTTGTTGAGCAGATCCTGGGTTTTTTCTGGTTTGGGTCACGTAGTAATGTGTTACCACACTGAAACATTCAATTAAACCTGGTCTTGACAAAAATTTTAGAGGATAACGCATTTTAGGTTTGGGTTGGTCTAGGATTTGCCCTCATGAGGCTCATACTTTCGCATATTTCTCATACTTCATGGCTAGATCCTGGGCTGTTTCTGGATTGTATCACATAGTAATGTGGTACCACGCTGAAACAGTCGATTAAACCTGGTTTCGATCAATATTTTAAAGGATAACGCAAGTTAAGTCTGGGATAGGTCTGGGATTTGACCTCATCAGACTCATACTTTCGCGTTTTTCACATACTTGTTGAACAGATCCTGGGTTTTTTCTGGTTTGGATCACGTAGTAGTGTGGTACCACACTGAAACAGTCCATTAAACCTGTTTGCGATCAATATTTGAGAGGATAACGCATGTTAGGTCTGGGTTAGGTCTAGGATTTGCCCTCATCAGGCTCATACTTTCGCATATTTCTCATACTTCATGGCTGGATCCTCGGCTATTTCTGGTTTGGATCACGTAGTAATGTGGGACCACACTGAAACAGTCAATTAAACCTGGTTTCGATCAATATATTAGAGAATAATTCATGTTAGGTCCAGGTTAGGTCTGGGATTTGCTCTCATCAGGCTCATTCTTTCGCATATTTCTCATACTTGATGGCTAGATCCTGGGCTTTTTCTGGATTGCATCACGTAGTAATGAAGTACAACACTGAAACAGTCAATTAAACCTGGTTTCCATCAATATCTTAGAGGACAACGCAAGTTAGGTCTGGGATAGGTCTGGGATTTGCCCACATCAGGCTCATACTTTCGCGTTTTTCACATACTTGTTGAACAGATCCTGGGTTTTTTCTGGTTTGGATCACGTAGTAATGTGGTATCACACTGAAACAGTCAATTAAACCTGGTTTTGATGAATATTTTAGAGAATAATTCATGTTAGGTCTAGGTTAGGTCTGGGATTTGCTCTCATCAGGCTCATTCTTTCGCATATTTCTCATACTAGATGGCTAGTTCCTGGGCTTTTTCTGGATTGCATCACATAGTAATGCAGTACAACACTGAAACACTCTATTAAACCTGGTTTCGATCAATATTATTGAGGATAACGCATGTTAGGTCTAGGTTAGGCCTGGGATTTTCACTCATCAGACTCATACTTTCGCATTCTTCACATACTTTTTGAACGGATCCTGGGTTTTTTCTGGTTTGGATCACGTAGTAATGTGGGACCACACTGAAACAATCAATTAAACCTGGTATTGATAAATATTTTAGAGGATAACGCATGTTAGGTCTGGGATAGGTCAGGGATTTGCCCTCATCAGACTCATACTTTCGCACACTTCACATACTCGTTGAACAGATCCTGGGTTATTTTCTGGTTTGGATCACATAGTAATGTGGTACCACACTGAAACAGTCGATTAAACCAGTTTTCGATCAATATTTTTGAGGATAACGCATGTTAGGTCTAGGTTAGGCCGGGGTTTTTCACTCATCAGACTCATACTTTCGCATTCTTCACATACTTGTTGAACGGATCCTGGGTTTTTACTGGTTTGGATCACGTAGCAATGTGGTACCACACTGAAACAGTCGATTAAACCTGGTTTCGATCAATATTTTAGAGGATAACGCAAGTTAGGTCTGGGATAGGTCTGGGATTTGCCCTCATTAGGCTCATACTTTCGCGTTTTTCACATACTTGTTGCACAGGTCCTGTTTTTTTCTGGTTTGGATCACGTAGTAAAGTGGTACCACACTGAAACAGTCCATTAAACCTGGTTTGGATCAATATTTTAGAGGACAACGCATGTTAGGTCTAGCTTAGCCCTGGGAATTTCACTCATCAGACTCATACTTTAGCATTCTTCACATACTTGTTGAACAGATACAGGGTTTTTTATGGATTGGTTCACGTAGTAATGTGGTACCACACTGAAACATTCAATTAAACCTGGTCTTGATAAATATTTTAGAGGATAACGCATGTTAGGTTTGGGTTAGGTCTAGGATTTGTCTTCATCAGGCTCATACATTCGCATATTTCTCATACTTCATGGCTAGATCCTGGGCTGTTTCTGGATTGTATCACGTAGTAATGTGGTACCACGCTGAAACAGTCAATTAAACCTGGTTTCGATCAATATTTTAGAGGATAACGCAAGTTAGGTCTGGGATAGGTCTGGGATTCGCCCTCATCAGGCTCATACTTTCGCGTTTTTCACATACTTGTTGACCTGATCCTGGGTTCTTTCTGGTTTGGATCACGTAGTAATGTGGTACCACACTGAAACAGTCGATTAAACCCGGTTTCGATCAATATTTTAGAGGATAACGCAAGTTAAGTCTGGGATAGGTCTGGGATTTGCTCTCATCAGGCTCATTCTTTCGCATATTTCTCATACTTGATGGCTAGATCCTGGGCTTTTTCTGGATTGCATCACGTAGTAATGAAGTACAACACTGAAACAGTCAATTAAACCTGGTTTGCATCAATATCTTAGAGGACAACGCAAGTTAGGTCTGGGATAGGTCTGGGATTTGCCCTCATCAGGGTCATACTTTCGCAGTTCTAACATACATGTTGACCTGATCGAGTGTTTTTTCTGCTTTGGATCACGTAGTAAAGTGGTACCACACTGAAACAGTCCATTAAACCTGGTTTGGATCAATATTTTTGAGGATAACGCATGTTAGGTCTAGGTTAGGCCTGGGATTTTCACGCATCAGACTCATACTTTCGCATTCTTCACATACTTGTTGAACGGATCCTGGGTTTTTTCTGGTTTGGTTCACGTAATAATGTGGGACCACA
The DNA here is from genome assembly GCF_051014445.1 of Colletes latitarsis. Lineage (NCBI taxonomy): Eukaryota > Metazoa > Arthropoda > Insecta > Hymenoptera > Colletidae > Colletes > Colletes latitarsis. The sequence goes on from NW_027488366.1 coordinate 19,532,163, forward strand.
CCGTAACAATCAATTAAACCTGGTTTCGATCAATATTTTAGAGGATAACGCAAGTTTGGTCTGGGATAGGTCTGGGCTTTGCCCTCATCAGGCTCATACTTTCGCGTCTTTCACATACTTGTTGAGCAGATCCTGGGTTTTTTCTGGTTTGGATCACGTAGTAATGTGGTATCACACTGAAACAGTCAATTAAACCTGGTTTTGATGAATATTTTAGAGAATAATTCATGTTAGGTCTAGGTTAGGTCTGGGATTTGCTCTCATCAGGCTCATTCTTTCGCATATTTCTCATACTAGATGGCTAGTTCCTGGGCTTTTTCTGGATTGCATCACGTAGTAATGAAGTACAACACTGAAACAGTCAATTAAACCTGGTTTCCATCAATATCTTAGAGGACAACGCAAGTTAAGTCTGGGATAGGTCTGGGCTTTGCCCTCATCAGGCTCATACTTTCGCGTCTTTCACATACTTGTTGAGCAGATCCTGGGTTTTTTCTGGTTTGGGTCACGTAGTAATGTGGGACCACACTGAAACAATCAATTAAACCTGGTCTTGATAAATATTTTAGAGGATAACGCATGTTAGGTCTGCGATAGGTCTGGGATTTGCCCTCATCAGACTCATACTTTCGCGTCTTTCACATACTTGTTGAGCAGATCCTGGGTTTTTTCTGGTGTGAATCACGTAGTAATGTGGTACCACACTGAAACAATCAATTAAACCTGATCTTGATAAATATTTTAGAGGATAACGCATGTTAGGTCTGGGTTAGGTCTAGGATTTGCCCCCATCAGGCTCATACTTTCTCATATTTCTCATACTTCATGGCTGGATCCTGGGCTATTTCTGGATTGGATCACGTAGTAATGTAGTGCCACACTGAAACAGTCAATTAAACCTGGTTTTGATCAATATTTTAAAGGATAACGCAAGTTAAGTCTGGGATAGGTCTGGGCTTTGCCCTCATCAGGCTCATACTTTCGCGTCTTTCACATACTTGTTGAGCAGATCCTGGGTTTTTTCTGGTTTGGGTCACGTAGTAATGTGTTACCACACTGAAACATTCAATTAAACCTGGTCTTGACAAAAATTTTAGAGGATAACGCATTTTAGGTTTGGGTTGGTCTAGGATTTGCCCTCATGAGGCTCATACTTTCGCATATTTCTCATACTTCATGGCTGGATCCTGGCTGTTTCTGGATTGTATCACATAGTAATGTGGTACCACGCTGAAACAGTCGATTAAACCTGGTTTCGATCAATATTTTAAAGGATAACGCAAGTTAAGTCTGGGATAGGTCTGGGATTTGACCTCATCAGACTCATACTTTCGCGTTTTTCACATACTTGTTGAACAGATCCTGGGTTTTTTCTGGTTTGGATCACGTAGTAGTGTGGTACCACACTGAAACAGTCCATTAAACCTGTTTGCGATCAATATTTGAGAGGATAACGCATGTTAGGTCTGGGTTAGGTCTAGGATTTGCCCTCATCAGGCTCATACTTTCGCATATTTCTCATACTTCATGGCTGGATCCTCGGCTATTTCTGGTTTGGATCACGTAGTAATGTGGGACCACACTGAAACAGTCAATTAAACCTGGTTTCGATCAATATATTAGAGAATAATTCATGTTAGGTCCAGGTTAGGTCTGGGATTTGCTCTCATCAGGCTCATTCTTTCGCATATTTCTCATACTTGATGGCTAGATCCTGGGCTTTTTCTGGATTGCATCACGTAGTAATGAAGTACAACACTGAAACAGTCAATTAAACCTGGTTTCCATCAATATCTTAGAGGACAACGCAAGTTAGGTCTGGGATAGGTCTGGGATTTGCCCACATCAGGCTCATACTTTCGCGTTTTTCACATACTTGTTGAACAGATCCTGGGTTTTTTCTGGTTTGGATCATGTAGTAATGTGGGACCACACTGAAACAATCAATTAAACCTGGTCTTGATAAATATTTTAGAGGATAACGCATGTTAGGTCTGGGATAGGTCTGGGATTTGCCCTCATCAGACTCATACTTTCGCACACTTCACATACTCGTTGAACAGATCCTGGGTTATTTTCTGGTTTGGATCCCATAGTAATGTGGTACCACACTGAAACAGTCGATTAAACCAGGTTTCGATCAATATTTTTGAAGATAACGCATGTTAGGTCTAGGTTAGGCCTGGGATTTTCACTCATCAGGCTCATACTTTCACATTCTTCTCATACTTGTTGAACGGATCCTGGGTTTTTTCTGGTTTGGATCACGTAGTAATGTGGTACCACGCTGAAACAGTCAACTAAACCTGGTTTTGATCAATATTTTAGAGAATAATTGATGTTAGGTCTAGGTTAGGTCTGGGATTTGCTCTCATCAGGCTCATTCTTTCGCATATTTCTCATATTTGATGGCTAGATCCTGGGCTTTTTCTGGATTGCATCACGTAGTAATGAAGTACAACACTGAAACAGTCAATCAAACCTGGTTTCCATCAATATTTTAGAGGACATCGCATGTTAGGTCTAGGTTAGCCCTGGGATTTTCACTGATCAGACACATACTTTCGCATTCTTCACATACTTGTTGAACGGATCCTGGGTTTTTTCTGGTTTGGTTCACGTAGTAATGTGGTACCACACTGAAACATTCAATTAAACCTGATCTTGATAAATATTTTAGAGGATAACGCATGTTAGGTTTGGGTTAAGTCTAGGATTCGCCCTCATCAGGCCCATACTTTCGCATATTTCTCATACTTCATGGCTAGATCCTGGGCTGTTTCTGGATTGTATCACGTAGTAATGAGGTACCACGCTGAAACAGTCAATTAAACCTGGTTTCGATCAATATTTTAGAGGATAACGCAAGTTAGGTGTGGCATAGGTCTGGGATTCGCCCTCATCAGGCTCATACTTTCGCATTCTTCACATACTTGTTGAACGGATCCTGGGTTTTTTCTAGTTTGTATCACGTAGTAATGTGGGACCACACTGAAACAGTCAATTAAACCTGGTTTCGATCAATATATTAGAGAATAATTAATGTTAGGTCTAGTTTAGGCCTGTGATTTTCACTCATCAGACTCATACTTTCGCACTCTTCTCATACTTGTTGAACGGATCCTGGGTTTTTTCTGGTTTGGATCACGTAGTAATGTGGTACCACACTGAAACATTGAATTAAACCTGGTCTTGATAAATATTTTAGAGGATAACGCATGTTAGGTCTGGGTTAGGTCTAGGATTTGCCCTCATCAGGCTCATACTTTCGCATATTTCTCATACTTCATGGCTGGATCCTGGGCTATTTCTGGATTGGATTACGTATTAATGTGGTACCACACTGAAACAGTCAATTAAACCTGGTTTTGATGAATATTTTATAGAATAATTCATGTTAGGTCTAGGTTAGGCATGGGATTTGCTCTCATCAGGCTCATTCTTTCGCATATTTCTCATACTTGATGGCTAGATCCTGGGCTTTCTCTGGATTGCATCACGTAGTAATGAAGTACAACACTGAAACAGTCAATTAAACCTGGTTTCCATCAATATTTTAGAGCACAACGCATGTTAGGTCTAGGTTAGGCCTGGGATTTGCCCTCATCAGGGTCATACTTTCGAAGTTTTAACATACATATTGGTCTGATCGAGGGTTTTTTCCGCTTTGGATCACGTAGTAAAGTGGTACCACACTGAAACAGTCTATTAAACCTGGTCTTGATAAATATTTTAGAGGATATCGCATGTTAGGTCTGGGTTAGGTCTAGGATTTGCCCTCATCAGGCTCCTACTTTCGCAATTTTCTCATACTTCATGGCCGGATCCTGGGCTATTTCCGGATTGGATCACATAGTAATGTGGTACCACACTGAAACAGTCAATTACACCTGGTTTTCATCAATATTTTAGAGGACAACGCATGTCAGGTCTAGGTTAGGTCTGGGATTTGCTCTCATCAGGGTCATACTGTCGCAGTTTTAACTTACTTGTTGAACGGATCCTGGGTTTTTTCTGGTTTGGTTCACGTAGTAATGTGGTACCACACTGAAACATTCAATTAAACCTGGTCTTGATAAATATTTTAGAGGATAACGCATGTTAGGTTTGGGTTAGGTCTAGGATTTGCCCTCATCAGGCTCATACTTTCGCATCTTTCTTATTCTTCATGGCTAGATCCTGGGCTGTTTCTGGATTGTATCACATAGTAATGTGGTACCACGCTGAAACAGTCGATTAAACCTGGTTTCGATCAATATATTAGAGGATAACGCAAGTTAAGTCTGGGATAGGTCTGGGATTTGACCTCATCAGACTCATACTTTCGCGTTTTTCACATACTTGTTGAACAGATCCTGGGTTTTTTCTGGTTTGGATCACGTAGTAATGTGGTACCACACTGAAACAGTCGATGAAACCTGGTTTCGATCAATATTTTAGAGGATAACGCAAGTTAAGTCTGGGATTGGTCTGGGATTTGACCTCATCAGACTCATACTTTCGCACACTTCACATACTCGTTGAACAGATCCTGGGTTATTTTCTGGTTTGGACCACATAGTAATGTGGTACCACACTGAAACAGTCGATTAAACCAGGTTTCGATCAATATTTTTGAGGATAACGCACGTTAGGTCTAGGTTAGGCCTGGGATTTTCACTCATCAGATTCATACTTTCGCATTCTTCACATACTTGTTGAACGGATCCTGGGTTTTTTCTGGTTTGGATCACGTAGTAATGTGGGACCACACTGTAACAGTCAATTAAACCTGGTTTCGATCAATACTTTAGAGAATAATTCATGTTAGGTCTAGGTTAGGTCTGGGATTTGCTCTCATCAGGTTCATTCTTTCGCATATTTCTCATACTTGATGGCTATATCCTGGGCTTTTTCTGGATTGCATCACGTAGTAATGAAGTACAACACTGAAACAGTCAATTAAACCTGGTTTCCATCAATATCTTAGACGACAACGCAAGTTAGGTCTGGGATAGGTCTGGGATTTGCCCTCATCAGGCTCATTGTTTCGCGTTTTTCACATACTTGTTGAACAGATCCTGGGTTTTTTCTGGTTTGTATCACGTAGTAGTGTGGTACCACACTGAAACTGTCCATTAAACCTGGTTTGCATCAATATTTTAGAGGATAACGCATGTTAGGTCTAGGTTAGACCTGGGATTTTCACTCATCAGACTCATACTTTCGCATTCTTCACATACTTGTTGAACAGATCCTGGGTTTTTTCTGGTTTGTATCACGTAGTAGTGTGGTACCACACTGAAACTGTCCATTAAACCTGGTTTGCATCAATATTTTAGAGGATAACGCATGTTAGGTCTGGGATAGGTCTGGGATTTGACCTCATCAGACTCATACTTTCGCACACTACACATACTCGTTGAACAGTTCCTGGGTTATTTTCTGGTTTGGATCACGTAGTAATGTGGTACCACACTGTAACAGTCGATTAAACCAGGTTTCGATCAATATTTTAGAGTATAACTCATGTTAGGTCTAGGTTAGGCCTGGGATTTTCATTTATCAGACTCATACTTTCGCATTCTCCACATACTTGTTGAACGGATTCTGGGTTTTTTCTGGTTTGGATCACGTAGTAATGTGGGACCACACTGAAACAGTCAATTAAACCTGGTTTGGATAAATATTTTAGAGGATAACGCATCTTAGGTCTGGGTTAGGTCTAAGATTTGCCCTCATCAGGCACACAGTTTCGCGTTTTTCACATACTTGTTGAACAGATCCTGGGTTCTTTCTGGTTTGGATCACGAAGTAGTGTGGTACCACACTGAAACAGTCCATTAAACCTGGTTTCGCTCAATATTTTAGAGGATAACGCATGTTAGGTCTAGGTTAGGTCTGGGATTTGCTCTCATCAGGCTCATTCTTTCGCATATTTCTCATACTTGATGGCTAGATCCTGGGCTTTTTCTGGATTGCATCACGTAGTAATGTAGTACCACACTGAAACTGTCAATGAAACCTGGTTTCGATCAATATTTTAGAGGATAACGCATGTTAGGTCTCGGTTAGCCCTGGGATTTTCACTCATGAGACTCATACTTTCGCATTCTTCACATACTTGTTGAACTGATCCTGGGTTTTTTCTGGTTTGGATCACGTAGTAATGTGGTACCACACTGAAACAGTCAATTAAACCTGGTTTCGATCAATATTTTAGAGAATAATTCATGTTAGGTCTAGGTTAGGTCTGGGATTTGCTCTCATCAGGCTCATACTTTCGCACACTTCACATACTCGTTTGACAGATCCTGGGTTATTTTCTGGTTTGGATCGCATAGTAATGTGGTACCACACTGAAACAGTCGATTAAACCAGGTTTCGATCAATATTTTTGAGGATAACGCATGTTAGGTCTAGGTTTGGCCAGGGATTTTCACTCATCAGACTCATACTTTCGCATTCTTCACATACTTGTTGAACGGATCCCGGGTTTCGTCTGGTTTGGATCACGTAGTAATGTGGGACCACACTGAAACAGTCGATTAAACCAGGTTTCGATCAATATTTTTGAGGATAACGCATGTTAGGTCTAGGTTAGGCCTGGGATTTTCACTCATCAGACTCATACTTTCGCATTCTTCTCATACTTGTTGAACGGATCCTGGGTTTTTTCTGGTTTGGATCTCGTAGTAATATGGTACCACGCTGAAACAGTCAATTAAACCTGGTTTTGATCAATATTTTAGAGAATAATTCATGTTAGGTCTAGGTTAGGTCTGGGATTTGCTCTCATCAGGCTCATTCTTTCGCATATTTCTCATACTTGATGGCTAGATCCTGGGCTTTTTCTGGATTGCATCACGTAGTAATGAAGTACAACACTGAAACAGTCAATTAAACCTGGTTTCGATCAATATTTTAGAGAATAATTCATGTTAGGTCTAGGTTAGGTCTGGGATTTGCTCTCATCAGGCTCATTCTTTCGCATATTTCTCATATTTGATGGCTAGATGCTGGGCTTTTTCTGGATTGCATCACGTAGTAATGAAGTACAACACTGAAACAGTCAATCAAACCTGGTTTCCATCAATATTTTAGAGGACATCGCATGTTAGGTCTAGGTTAGCCCTGGGATTTTCACTCATCAGACACATACTTTCGCATTCTTCACATACTTGTTGAACGGATCCTGGGTTTTTTCTGGTTTGGTTCACGTAGTAATGTGGTACCACACTGAAACATTCAATTAAACCTGATCTTGATAAATATTTTAGAGGATAACGCATGTTAGGTTTGGGTTAAGTCTAGGATTCGCCCTCATCAGGCCCATACTTTCGCATATTTCTCATACTTCATGGCTAGATCCTGGGCTGTTTCTGGATTGTATCACGTAGTAATGAGGTACCACGCTGAAACGGTCAATTAAACCTGGTTTCGATCAATATTTTAGAGGATAACGCAAGTTAGGTGTGGCAACCGCTGCCTGAGGGACGGGCGATTCCCCCCCAGTTGGAAGGTGGCGAGGATGGTCCTCCTCCGGAAGGAGGGTCGGCCCGCGGAGTCTCCCTCCGCATACCGGCCCATTTGTCTCCTCGACGAGGTGGGCAAGCTCTTCGAGCGTGTGATTGCTGCCCGCCTCGTCGAGCACCTGTCGCGGGGTGATCCCGGTCTGGCCGACTGCCAGTTCGGTTTCCGGGGGGGCCGATCGACTATCGACGCGATAGGTCGTGTGAGGGCCCTCTCGGAGGCGGCCGTCTCCCGGGGAGGGGTGGCATTGGCAATATCCAAGGATATTGCCAATGCCTTTAACACCCTCCCCTGGGAAGAGATAAGGAGGGGACTCGAATATCATCGAGTCCCCCCTTGTCTCAGGGCGGTCGTCGGGGATTATCTCCGCGGCAGGTGGATCGAGTATCCGGGCCGGGATGGTGATATGCGGAGGGTGGTGTACTGCGGTGTTCCGCAGGGGTCGGTCCTCGGGCCACTCCTGTGGAACATCGCGTACGACTCGGTGTTGCGGGCCGGCCTCCCCGACGGCGTCAGCACGGTGTGTTATGCGGATGACACACTGGTGCTGGCCGTCGGGGCGCACTGGGGGAGGGCCATGCGTCGCGCGGAGGAGGGGTCGCAACGCGTCGTCGACCGGATCAGGGGAATGGGGATGACGGTGGCGGTCCATAAGACCGAGGTGATTGCGTTTCATTCACCTCGGCAGGATCCGTCACCCCCTCTGATCCGGGTGGGTGGGGCTGACATCGAGGTGAAGCCCCAGATCAGGTATCTGGGGCTGATCCTCGATAGCCACTGGCGTTTCGTGGAGCATTTCCGCTGCCTGGTCCCCCGGTTGGAAAGGATGGTTGCGGCTCTGGGCCGGATCCTGCCCAACCTGGGGGGCCCGGCGGGCCGAGTTCGTCGCCTCTATGTGGCAATGGTCCAGTCGGTGGCCCTATACGGGGCCCCCGTCTGGGCGGACGACCTGGCTGCCTCCCGGCGCAGCATGACTATGCTGCGTCGGGTGCAGAGGCGCATGGCGCTCAGGGTCGTCCGCGGGTATCGGACCATGTCACATGAGGCGGCGACGGTTCTAGCGGGGATGCCGCCCATGGACCTGCTCGCGCGGTCGCACGCGGTGATGTACCGGCACCGCGTCGACCGTCGCGCGGGGGTGGGGGCGGTCCCGGGCGGGCAGGAACCTGCTTGGGGCGATTTGAAGCGCCAGGCCCGGCAGTCCGTGTTGCTCGCGTGGCAGGAGCGGCTGGCTCTGCCAACCGCGGGGCACCGGACTGTCGGGGCGGTTCGGCCACTCCTGAAGGAGTGGCTGGACAGAGGCCATGGCAGCCTCACCTACCGGATGGCACAGGTATTTTCCGGGCATGGCAGCTTCGGAAGATACCTGTGCCGGATAGGGAAGGAGCCGACGGCGCGTTGCTGCCACTGCGACGCTGAGCAGGACACGGCGGATCATACCCTGGAGGTATGCCCCGCGTGGGAGGGGGAGCGCCGTATCCTGGTCGGCGTCGTCGGGCGGGATGTCTCGCTGCCGGGCGTGGTGCGCGCCATGCTCGGCAGCGAGGAGAAGTGGAGGGCCGTGGCCTCCTTCTGCGAGAACGTAATGCTGCAGAAGGAGGCCGCGGGGAGGGAACGCGAGCTTCAGCGGCGCGCTGAAGCTCGCGCTCGTGCGGTGGCCCGAGGTCGTCGCCCGGTCGCAAGGCGTCGCGGGCGGCCGCCACGGCGTGGCGGATGACCTAGGCTGGGAGGGGGGTCCTGAGGGGACCCTCCTCCCGCCAGGCGGCGCCGGGTCGGACCGGTTGGGGGTAGGAGTGCCTCCCCCTACCGGTCCGACGCAAGGGGAGGCACCTTCGGCGGTCTGGTGCGGCCGTGAACGCCCGGCCGCCGAGGGGTGGAAACGGGGTCGCGGGCGGTTGCGAGTTGGGGCTCGCAGCCGCCACTAAACGCGGCCCCGGGATGGATAGCGGCGGGATGGAGTGGCCCCGTCCCGCCGCTATGAGGCAGTGTGTCTACTGGGGGGACCGATTGTCCCCCGGGGGATGGGCGCGAAAGCGCGGGCACGGGGAGGATACCGGAAGAATGCTTCGAGCGATTCCCGGTATCCTCCCAAAGCGTGCCGAAGGGTCACCGTGGGGTTTTTAGTGGGTAGGTCCCGCGCCTGTCGTTGTACGGGCGCGGGGAATCCCACACACCCCTCCCACCTCTCCCCAAGGAGGTGGGAGGGAGTCTTTCGAAGATTTTCCCCACGACAAAAAAAAAAAAAAAAAAAAAAAAAAGTTAGGTGTGGCATAGGTCTGGGATTCGCCCTCATCAGGCTCATACTTTCGCATTCTTCACATACTTGTTGAACGGATCCTGGGTTTTTTCTAGTTTGTATCACGTAGTAATGTGGGACCACACTGAAACAGTCAATTAAACCTGGTTTCGATCAATATATTAGAGAATAATTAATGTTAGGTCTAGTTTAGGCCTGTGATTTTCACTCATCAGACTCATACTTTCGCACTCTTCTCATACTTGTTGAACGGATCCTGGGTTTTTTCTGGTTTGGATCACGTAGTAATGTGGTACCACACTGAAACATTGAATTAAACCTGGTCTTGATAAATATTTTAGAGGATAACGCATGTTAGGTCTGGGTTAGGTCTAGGATTTGCCCTCATCAGGCTCATACTTTCGCAATTTTCTCATACTTCATGGCCGGATCCTGGGCTTTCTCTGGATTGCATCACGTAGTAATGAAGTACAACACTGAAACAGTCAATTAAACCTGGTTTCCATCAATATTTTAGAGCACAACGCATGTTAGGTCTAGGTTAGGCCTGGGATTTGCCCTCATCAGGGTCATACTTTCGAAGTTTTAACATACATATTGGTCTGATCGAGGGTTTTTTCCGCTTTGGATCACGTAGTAAAGTGGTACCACACTGAAACAGTCTATTAAACCTGGTCTTGATAAATATTTTAGAGGATATCGCATGTTAGGTCTGGGTTAGGTCTAGGATTTGCCCTCATCAGGCTCCTACTTTCGCAATTTTCTCATACTTCATGGCCGGATCCTGGGCTATTTCCGGATTGGATCACATAGTAATGTGGTACCACACTGAAACAGTCAATTACACCTGGTTTTCATCAATATTTTAGAGGACAACGCATGTCAGGTCTAGGTTAGGTCTGGGATTTGCTCTCATCAGGGTCATACTGTCGCAGTTTTAACTTACTTGTTGAACGGATCCTGGGTTTTTTCTGGTTTGGTTCACGTAGTAATGTGGTACCACACTGAAACATTCAATTAAACCTGGTCTTGATAAATATTTTAGAGGATAACGCATGTTAGGTTTGGGTTAGGTCTAGGATTTGCCCTCATCAGGCTCATACTTTCGCATCTTTCTTATTCTTCATGGCTAGATCCTGGGCTGTTTCTGGATTGTATCACATAGTAATGTGGTACCACGCTGAAACAGTCGATTAAACCTGGTTTCGATCAATATATTAGAGGATAACGCAAGTTAAGTCTGGGATAGGTCTGGGATTTGACCTCATCAGACTCATACTTTCGCGTTTTTCACATACTTGTTGAACAGATCCTGGGTTTTTTCTGGTTTGGATCACGTAGTAATGTGGTACCACACTGAAACAGTCGATGAAACCTGGTTTCGATCAATATTTTAGAGGATAACGCAAGTTAAGTCTGGGATTGGTCTGGGATTTGACCTCATCAGACTCATACTTTCGCACACTTCACATACTCGTTGAACAGATCCTGGGTTATTTTCTGGTTTGGACCACATAGTAATGTGGTACCACACTGAAACAGTCGATTAAACCAGGTTTCGATCAATATTTTTGAGGATAACGCACGTTAGGTCTAGGTTAGGCCTGGGATTTTCACTCATCAGATTCATACTTTCGCATTCTTCACATACTTGTTGAACGGATCCTGGGTTTTTTCTGGTTTGGATCACGTAGTAATGTGGGACCACACTGTAACAGTCAATTAAACCTGGTTTCGATCAATACTTTAGAGAATAATTCATGTTAGGTCTAGGTTAGGTCTGGGATTTGCTCTCATCAGGTTCATTCTTTCGCATATTTCTCATACTTGATGGCTATATCCTGGGCTTTTTCTGGATTGCATCACGTAGTAATGAAGTACAACACTGAAACAGTCAATTAAACCTGGTTTCCATCAATATCTTAGAGGACAACGCAAGTTAGGTCTGGGATAGGTCTGGGATTTGCCCTCATCAGGCTCATTGTTTCGCGTTTTTCACATACTTGTTGAACAGATCCTGGGTTTTTTCTGGTTTGTATCACGTAGTAGTGTGGTACCACACTGAAACTGTCCATTAAACCTGGTTTGCATCAATATTTTAGAGGATAACGCATGTTAGGTCTAGGTTAGACCTGGGATTTTCACTCATCAGACTCATACTTTCGCATTCTTCACATACTTGTTGAACAGATCCTGGGTTTTTTCTGGTTTGTATCACGTAGTAGTGTGGTACCACACTGAAACTGTCCATTAAACCTGGTTTGCATCAATATTTTAGAGGATAACGCATGTTAGGTCTGGGATAGGTCTGGGATTTGACCTCATCAGACTCATACTTTCGCACACTACACATACTCGTTGAACAGTTCCTGGGTTATTTTCTGGTTTGGATCACGTAGTAATGTGGTACCACACTGTAACAGTCGATTAAACCAGGTTTCGATCAATATTTTAGAGTATAACTCATGTTAGGTCTAGGTTAGGCCTGGGATTTTCATTTATCAGACTCATACTTTCGCATTCTCCACATACTTGTTGAACGGATTCTGGGTTTTTTCTGGTTTGGATCACGTAGTAATGTGGGACCTCACTGAAACAGTCAATTAAACCTGGTTTGGATAAATATTTTAGAGGATAACGCATCTTAGGTCTGGGTTAGGTCTAAGATTTGCCCTCATCAGGCACACAGTTTCGCGTTTTTCACATACTTGTTGAACAGATCCTGGGTTCTTTCTGGTTTGGATCACGAAGTAGTGTGGTACCACACTGAAACAGTCCATTAAACCTGGTTTCGCTCAATATTTTAGAGGATAACGCATGTTAGGTCTAGGTTAGGTCTGGGATTTGCTCTCATCAGGCTCATTCTTTCGCATATTTCTCATACTTGATGGCTAGATCCTGGGCTTGTGCTGGATTGCATCACGTAGTAATGTAGTACCACACTGAAACTGTCAATGAAACCTGGTTTCGATCAATATTTTAGAGGATAACGCATGTTAGGTCTCGGTTAGCCCTGGGATTTTCACTCATGAGACTCATACTTTCGCATTCTTCACATACTTGTTGAACTGATCCTGGGTTTTTTCTGGTTTGGATCACGTAGTAATGTGGTACCACACTGAAACAGTCAATTAAACCTGGTTTCGATCAATATTTTAGAGAATAATTCATGTTAGGTCTAGGTTAGGTCTGGGATTTGCTCTCATCAGGCTCATACTTTCGCACACTTCACATACTCGTTTGACAGATCCTGGGTTATTTTCTGGTTTGGATCGCATAGTAATGTGGTACCACACTGAAACAGTCGATTAAACCAGGTTTCGATCAATATTTTTGAGGATAACGCATGTTAGGTCTAGGTTAGGCCAGGGATTTTCACTCATCAGACTCATACTTTCGCATTCTTCACATACTTGTTGAACGGATCCCGGGTTTCGTCTGGTTTGGATCACGTAGTAATGTGGGACCACACTGAAACAGTCAATTAAACCTGGTTTCGATCAATATTTTAGAGAATAATTCATGTTAGGTCTAGGTTAGGTCTGGGATTTGCTCTCATCAGGCTCATTCTTTCGCATATTTCTCATACTTGATGGTTAGATCCTGGGCTTTTTCTGGATTGCATCACGTAGTAATGAAGTACAACACTGAAACAGTCAATTAAACCTGGTTTCCATCAATATCATAGAGGACAACGCAAGTTAGGTCTGGGATAGGTCTGGGATTTGCCCTCATCAGGCTCATACTTTCGCACACTTCACATACTCGTTGAACAGATCCTGGGTTTTTTCTGCTTTGGATCACGTAGTAAAGTGGTACCACACTGAGACAGTCCATTAAACCTGGTTTGGATCAGTATTTTAGAGGATAACGCATGTTAGGTCTAGGTTAGCCCTGGGATTTTCACTCATCAGACTCATACTTTCGCATTCTTCACATACATGTTGAACGGATCCTGGGTTTTTTCTGGTTTGGTTCACGTAGTAATGTGGTACCACACTGAAACATTCAATTAAACCTGATCTTGATAAATATTTTAGAGGATGACGCATGTTAGGTCTGGGTTAGGTCTAGGATTTGCCCTCATCAGGCTCATACTTTCGCATATTTCTCATACTTCATGGCTAGATCCTGGGCTGTTTCTGGATTGTATCACGTAGTAATGTGGTACCACGCTGAAACAGTCAATTAAACCTGGTTTCGATCAATATTTTAGAGGATAGTGCAAGTTAGGTCTGGCATAGGTCTGGGATTCGCCCTCATCAGACTCATACTTTCGCGTTTTTCACATACTTGTTGAACTGATCCTGGGCTTTTTCTGGTTTGGATCACGTAGTAATGTGGTACCACACTGAAACATTCAATTAAACCTGATCTTGATAAATATTTTAGAGGATGACGCATGTTAGGTCTGGGTTAGGTCTGGGATTTTACCTCATCAGACTCATACTTTCGCGTTTTTCACATACTTGTTGAACAGATCCTGGGTTTCTTCTGGTTTGGATCACGTAGTAGTGCGGTACCACACTGAAACAGTCCATTAAACCTGCTTGCGATCAATATTTTAGAGGATAACGCATGTTAGGACCGGGTTAGGTCTAGGATTTGCCCTCATCAGGCTCATTCTTTCGCATACTTCTCAAACTTGATGGCTAGATCCTGGGCTTTTTCTGGATTGCATCACGTAGTAATGTGGTACCACACTGAAACATTCAATTAAACCTGGTCTTGATAAATATTTTAGAGGATAACGCATTTTAGGTCTGGGTTAGGTCTAGGATTTGCCCTCATCAGGCTCATACTTTCGCATATTTCTCATACTTCATGGCTAGATCCTGGGCTTTTTCTGGATTGCATCACGTAGTAATGAAGTACAACACTGAAACAGTCAATTAAACCTGGTTTCCATCAATATCTTAGAGGACAACGCAAGTTAGGTCTGGGATAGGTCTGGGATTTGCCCTCATCAGGCTCGTACTTTCGCGTTTTTCACATACTTGTTGAACAGATCCTGGGTTTTTTCTGGATTGCGTCACGTAGTAGTGTGGTACCACACTGAAACAGTCGATAAAACCTGGTTTCGATCAATATTTTTGAGGATAACGCATGTTAGGTCTAGGTTAGGCCGGGGATTTTCACTCAACAGACTCATACTTTCGCATTCTTCACTTACTTGTTGAACGGATCTTGGGTTTTTTCTGGTGTGGATCACGTAGTAATGTGGTACCACACTAAAACAATCAATTAAACCTGATCTTGATAAATATTTTAGAGGATAACGCATGTTAGGTCTGGGTTAGGTCTAGGAGTTGCCCTCATCAGGCTCATACTTTCGCATATTTCTCATACTTCATGGCTGGATCCTGGGCTATTTCTGGATTGGATCACGTAGTAATGTGGTACCACACTGAAACAGTCAATTAAACCTGGTTTCGATCAATATTTTAGAGAATAATTCATGTTAGGTCTAGGTTAGGTCTGGGATTTGCTCTCATCAGGCTCATACTTTCGCACACTTCACATACTCGTTTGACAGATCCTGGGTTACTTTCTGGTTTGGATCGCATAGTAATGTGGTACCACACTGAAACAGTCGATTAAACCAGGTTTCGATCAATATTTTTGAGGATAACGCATGTTAGATCTAGGTTAGGCCTGGGATTTTCACTCATCAGACTCATACTTTCGCATTCTTCACATACTTGTTGAACGGATCTTGGGTTTTTTCTTGTGTGGATCACGTAGTAATGTGGTACCACACTGAAACAATCAATTAAACCTGATCTTGATAAATATTTTAGAGGATAACGCATGTTAGGTCTGGGTTAGGTCTAGGATTTGCCCTCATCAGGCTCATACTTTCGCATATTTCTCATACTTCATGGCTAGGTCCTGGGCTGTTTCTGGATTGTATCACATAGTAATGTGGTACCACGCTGAAACAGTCGATTAAACCTGGTTTCCATCAATATTTTAGAGGATAACGCAAGTTAGGTCTGGCATAGGTCTGGGATTCGCCCTCATCAGACACACACTTTCGCGTTTTTCACATACTTGTTGAACTGATCCTGGGCTATTTCTGGATTGGATCACGTAGTAATGTGGTACCACACTGAAACAGTCAATTAAACCTGGTTTCGATCAATATTTTAGAGAATAATTCATGTTAGGTCTAGGTTAGGTCCGGAATTTGCTCTCATCAGGCTCATACTTTCGCACACTTCACATACTCGCTTGACAGATCCTGGGTTATTTTCTGGTTTGGATCGCATAGTAATGTGGTACCACACTGAAACAGTCGATTAAACCAGGTTTCGATCAATATTTTTGAGGATAACGCAACATAAGTCTGGGATAGGTCTGGGATTTGACCTCATCAGACTCATACTTTCGCGTTTTTCACATACTTGTTGAACAGATCCTGGGTTTTTTCTGGTTTGTATCACGTAGTAGTGTGGTACCACACTGAAACTGTCCATTAAACCTGGTTTGCATCAATATTTTAGAGGATAACGCATGTTAGGTCTGGGATAGGTCTGGGATTTGACCTCATCAGACTCATACTTTCGCACACTACACATACTCGTTGAACAGTTCCTGGGTTATTTTCTGGTTTGGATCACGTAGTAATGTGGTACCACACTGTAACAGTCGATTGAACCAGGTTTCGATCAATATTTTAGAGTATAACTCATGTTAGGTCTAGGTTAGGCCTGGGATTTTTATTTATCAGACTCATACTTTCGCATTCTTCACATACTTGTTGAACGGATTCTGGGTTTTTTCTGGTTTGGATCACGTAGTAATGTGGGACCACACTGAAACAGACAATTAAACCTGGTTTGGAAAATATTTTAGAGGATAACGCAACTTAGGTCTGTGTTAGGTCTAAGATTTGCCCTCGTCAGGCACACAGTTTCGCGTTTTTCACATACTTGTTGAACAGATCCTGGGATCTTTCTGGTTTGGATCACGAAGTAGTGTGGTACCACACTGAAACAGTCCATTAAACCTGGTTTCGCTCAATATTTTAGAGGATAACGCATGTTAGGTCTAGGTTAGGTCTGGGATTTGCTCTGATCAGGCTCATTCTTTCGCATATTTCTCATACTTGATGGCTAGATCCTGCGCTTTTTCTGGATTGCATCACGTAGTAATGTAGTACCACACTGAAACAGTCAATGAAACCTGGTTCCGATCAATATTTTAGAGGATAACGCATGTTAGGTCTAGGTTAGCCCTGGGATTTTCACTCATGAGACTCATACTTTCGCATTCTTCACATACTTGTTGAACTGATCCTGGGTTTTTTCTGGTTTGGATCACGTAGTAATGTGGTACCACACTGAAACAGTCAATTAAACCTGGTTTCGATCAATATTTTAGAGAATAATTCATGTTAGGTCTAGGTTAGGTCTGGGATTTGCTCTCATCAGGCTCATACTTTCGCACACTTCACATACTCGTTTGACAGATCCTGGGTTATTTTCTGGTTTGGATCGCATAGTAATGTGGTACCACACTGAAACAGTCGATTAAACCATGTTTCGATCAATATTTTTGAGGATAACGCATGTTAGGTCTAGGTTAGGCCAGGGATTTTCACTCATCAGACTTATACTTTCGCATTCTTCACATACTTGTTGAACGGATCCTGGGTTTCTTCTGGTTTGGATCACGTAGTAATGTGGGACCACACTGAAACAGTCAATTAAACCTGGTTTCGATCAATATTTTAGAGAATAATTCATGTTAGGTCTAGGTTAGGTCTGGGATTTGCTCTCATCAGGCTCATTCTTTCGCATATTTCTCATACTTGATGGTTAGATCCTGGGCTTTTTCTGGATTGCATCACGTAGTAATGAAGTACAACACTGAAACAGTCAATTAAACCTGGTTTCCATCAATATCTTAGAGGACAACGCAAGTTAGGTCTGGGATAGGTCTGGGATTTGCCCTCATCAGGCTCATACTTTCGCACACTTCACATACTCGTTGAACAGATCCTGGGTTTTTTCTGCTTTGGATCACGTAGTAAAGTGGTACCACACTGAGACAGTCCATTAAACCTGGTTTGGATCAGTATTTTAGAGGATAACGCATGTTAGGTCTAGGTTAGCCCTGGGATTTTCACTCATCAGACTCATACTTTCGCATTCTTCACATACATGTTGAACGGATCCTGGGTTTTTTCTGGTTTGGTTCACGTAGTAATGTGGTACCACACTGAAACATTCAATTAAACCTGATCTTGATAAATATTTTAGAGGATGACGCATGTTAGGTCTGGGTTAGGTCTAGGATTTGCCCTCATCAGGCTCATACTTTCGCATATTTCTCATACTTCATGGCTAGATCCTGGGCTGTTTCTGGATTGTATCACGTAGTAATGTGGTACCACGCTGAAACAGTCAATTAAACCTGGTTTCGATCAATATTTTAGAGGATAACGCAAGTTAGGTCTGGCATAGGTCTGGGATTCGCCCTCATCAGACTCATACTTTCGCGTTTTTCACATACTTGTTGAACTGATCCTGGGCTTTTTCTGGTTTGGATCACGTAGTAATGTGGTACCACACTGAAACAGTCAATTAAACCTGGTTTCCATCAATATCTTAGAGGACAACGCAAGTTAGGTCTGGGTTAGGTCTAGGATTTGCCCTCATCAGGCTCATACTTTCGCATATTTCTCATACTTCATGGCTGGATGCTGGGCTATTTCTGGATTGGATCACGTAGTAATGTGGTACCACACTGAAACAGTCGATTAAACCAGGTTTCGATCAATATTTTTGAGGATAACGCAACATAAGTCTGGGATAGGTCTGGGATTTTACCTCATCAGACTCATACTTTCGCGTTTTTCACATACTTGTTGAACAGATCCTGGGTTTCTTCTGGTTTGGATCACGTAGTAGTGCGGTACCACACTGAAACAGTCCATTAAACCTGCTTGCGATCAATATTTTAGAGGATAACGCATGTTAGGACCGTGTTAGGTCTAGGATTTGCCCTCATCAGGCTCATTCTTTCGCATACTTCTCAAACTTGATGGCTAGATCCTGGGCTTTTTCTGGATTGCATCACGTAGTAATGTGGTACCACACTGAAACATTCAATTAAACCTGGTCTTGATAAATATTTTAGAGGATAACGCATTTTAAGTCTGGGTTAGGTCTAGGATTTGCCCTCATCAGGCTCATACTTTCGCATATTTCTCATACTTCGTGGCTAGATCCTGGGCTTTTTCTGGATTGCATCACGTAGTAATGAAGTACAACACTGAAACAGTCAATTAAACCTGGTTTCCATCAATATCTTAGAGGACAACGCAAGTTAGGTCTGGGATAGGTCTTGGACTTGCCCTCATCAGGCTCATACTTTCGCGTTTTTCACATACTTGTTGAACAGATCCTGGGTTTTTTCAGGTTTGGATCACGTAGTAGTGTGGTACCACACTGAAACAGTCCATTAAACCTGGTCTTGATAAATATTTTAGAGGATAACGCATGTTAGGTCTGGGATAGGTCTGGGATTTGCCCTTATCAGACTCATACTTTCGCACACTTCACATACTCGTTGAACAGATCCTGGGTTATTTTCTGGTTTGGACCACATAGTAATGTGGTACCACACTGAAACAGTCGATTAAACCTGGTTTCGATCAATATTTTAGAGGATAACGCAAGTTAGGTCTGGGATAGGTCAGGGATTTGATCTCATCAGACTCATACTTTCGCACACTACACATACTCGTTGAACAGACCCTGGGTTATTTTCTGGTTTGGATCACATAGTAATGTGGTACCACACTGTAACAGTCGATTAAACCAGGTTTCGATCAATATTTTAGAGTATAACTCATGTTAGGGCTAGGTTAGGCCTGGGATTTTCATTTATCAGACTCATACTTTCGCATTCTTCACATACTTGTTGAACGGATTCTGGGCTTTTCTGGTTGGGATCACGTAGTAATGTGGGACCACACTGAACCAGTCAATTAAACCTGGTTTCGATCAATATTTTAGAGAATAATTCATGTTAGGTCTAGGTTAGGTCTGGGATTTGCTCTCATCAGGCTCATACTTTCGCACACTTCACAAATTCGTTTGACAGATCCTGGGTTATTTTCTGGTTTGGATCGCATAGTAATGTGGTACCACACTGAAACAGTCGATTAAACCAGGTTTCGATCAATATTTTTGAGGATAACGCAACATAAGTCTGGGATAGGTCTGGGATTTGACCTCATCAGACTCATACTTTCGCGTTTTTCACATACTTGTTGAACAGATCCTGGGTTTTTTCAGGTTTGGATCACGTAGTAGTGTGGTACCACACTGAAACAGTCCATTAAACCTGGTTTGGATCAATATTTTAGAGGATAACGCATGTTAGGTCTGGGATAGGTCTGGGATTTGCCCTCATCAGACTCATACTTTCGCACACTTCACATACACGTTGAACAGATCCTGGGTTTTTTCTGGTTTGTATCACGTAGTAATGTGGTACCACACTGAAACAGTCGATGAAACCTGGTTTCGATCAATATTTTAGAGGATAACGCAAGTTAAGTCTGGGATTGGTCTGGGATTTGACCTCATCAGACTCATACTTTCGCACTCTTCACATACTCGTTGAACAGATCCTGGGTTATTTTCTGGTTTGGACCACACAGTAATGTGGTACCACACTGAAACAGTCGATTAAACCAGGTTTCGATCAATATTTTTGAGGATAACGCATGTTAGGTCTAGGTTAGGACTGGGATTTGCTCTCATCAGGCTCATTCTTTCGCATATTTCTCATACTTGATGGCTAGATCCTGGGCTTTTTCTGGATTGCATCACGTAGTAATGTGGGACCACACTGAAACAGTCAATTAAACCTGGTTTCCATCAATATCTCAGAGGACAACGCAAGTTAGGTCTGGGATAGGTCTGGGATTTGCCCTCATCAGGCTCATACTTTCGCATTCTTCACATACTTGTTGAACGGATCCTGGGTTTTTTCTGGTTTGGTTCACGTAGTAATGTGGTACCACACTGAGACATTCAATTAAACCTGATCTTGATAAATATTTTAGAGGATAACGCATGTTAGGTCTGGGTTAGGTCAAGGATTTGCCCTCATCAGGCCCATACTTTCGCATATTTCTCATACTTCATGGCTAGATCCTGGGCTGTTTCTGGATTGTATCACGTAGTAATGTGGTACCACGCTGAAACAGTCAATTAAACCTGGTTTCGATCAATATTTTAGAGGATAACGCAAGTTAGGTCTGGCATAGGTCTGGGATTCGCCCTCATCAGACTCATACTTTCGCGTTTTTCACATACTAGTTGAACTGATCCTGGGCTTTTTCTGGTTTGGATCACGTAGTAATGTGGTACCACACTGAAACAGTCAATTAAACCTGGTTTCGATCAATATTTTAGAGAATAATTCATGTTAGGTCTAGGTTAGGTCTGGGATTTGCTCTCATCTGGCTCATACTTTCGCACACTTCACAAATTCGTTTGACAGATCCTGGGTTATTTTCTGGTTTGGATCGCATAGTAATGTGGTACCACACTGAAACAGTCGATTAAACCAGGTTTCGATCAATATTTTTGAGGATAACGCAACATAAGTCTGGGATAGGTCTGGGATTTGACCTCATCAGACTCATACTTTCCCGTTTTTCACATACTTGTTGAACAGATCCTGGGTTTTTTCTGGTTTGGATCAGGTAGTAGTGTGGTACCACACTGAAACAGTCCATTAAACCTGCTTGGGATCAATATTTTAGAGGATAACGCATGTTAGGACTGGGTTAGGTCTAGGATTTGCCCTCATCAGGCTCATTCTTTCGCATATTTCTCAAACTTGATGGCTAGAACCTGGGTTTTTTCTGGTTTGGATCACGTAGTAATGTGGTACCACACTGAAACAGTCGATTAAACCTGGTTTCGATCAATATTTTAGAGGATAACGCAAGTTAAGTCTGGGATTGGTCTGGGATTTGACCACATCAGACTCATACTTTCGCACTCTTCACATACTCGTTGAACAGATCCTGGGTTATTTTCTGGTTTGGACCACATAGTAATGTGGGACCACACTGAAACAGTCAATTAAACCTGGTTTCGATCAATATTTTAGAGAATAATTCATGTTAGGTCTAGGTTAGGTCTGGGATTTGCTATCATCAGGCTCATTCTTTCGCATATTTCTCATACTTGATGGCTAGATCCTGGGCTTTTTCTGGATTGCATCACGTAGTAATGAAGTACAACACTGAAACAGTCAATTAAACCTGGTTTCCATCAATATCTTAGAGGACAACGCAAGTTAGGTCTGGGATAGGTCTGGGATTTGCCCTCATCAGGCTCATACTTTCGCGTTTTTCGCATACTTGTTGAACAGATCCTGGGTTTTTTCTGGTTTGTATCACGTAGTAGTGTGGTACCACACTGAAACTGTCCATTAAACCTGGTCTGCGTCAATATTTTAGAGGATGCCGCATGTTAGGTCTAGGTTAGCCCTGGGATTTTCACTCATCAGACTCATACTTTCGCATTCTTCACATACTTGTTGAACTGATCCTGGGAGTTTTCTGGTTTGGATCTCGTAGTAATGTGGTACCACACTGTAACAGTCGATTAAACCTGGTTTCGATCAATATTTTAGAGGATAACGCAAGTTAGGTCTGGGATAGGTCTGGGATTTGACCTCATCAGACTCATACTTTCGCACACTTCACATACTCGTTGAACAGATCCTGGGTTATTTTCTGGTTTGGATCACGTAGTAATGTGGGACCACACTGAAACAGTCAATTAAACCTGGTCTGGATAAGTATTTTAGAAGATAACGCATCTTAGGTCTGGGTTAGGTCTAAGATTTGCCCTCATCAGGCTCACAGTTTCGCGTTTTTCACATACTTGTTGAACAGATCCTGGGTTCTTTCTGGTTTGGATCACGAAGTAGTGTGGTACCACACTGAAACAGTCCATTAAACCTGGTTTCGCTCAATATTTTAGAGGATAACGCATGTTATGTCTAGGTTAGGTCTGGGATTTGCTCTCATCAGGCTCATTCTTTCGCATATTTCTCATACTTGATGGCTAAATCCTGGGCTTTTTCTGGATTGCATCACGTAGTAATGTAGTACCACACTGAAACAGTCAATGAATCCTGGTTTCCATCAATATTTTAGAGGACAACGCAAGTTAGGTCTAGGTAAGTCCTGAGATTTTCACTGATCAGACTCATACTTTCGCATCCTTCACATACTTGTTGAACGGATGCTGGGTTTTTTCTGGTTTGGATCACGTAGTAATGTGGTACCACACTGAAACGGTTAATTAAACCTGGTTTCGATCAATATTTTAGAGGATAACGCAAGTTAGGTCTGGGATAGGTCTGGGATTTGCCCTCATCAGGCTCATTCTTTCGCATATTTCACATACTCGTTTGACAGATCCTGGGTTATTTTCTGGTTTGTATCGCATAGTAATGTGGTACCACACTGAAACAGTCGATTAAACCAGGTTTCGATCAATATTTTTGAGGAAAACGCATGTGAGGTCTAGGTTAGGCCTGGGATTTTCACTCATCAGACTCATACTTTCGCATTCTTCACATACTCGTTGAACGGATCCTGGGTTTCTTCTGGTTTGGTTCACGTAGTAGTGTGGTACCACACTGAAACAGTCCATTAAACCTGCTTGCGATCAATATTTTAGAGGATAACGCATGTTAGGACTGGGTTAGGTCTAGGATTTGCCCTCATCAGGCTCATTCTTTCGCATATTTCTCAAACTTGATGGCTAGATCCTGGGCTTTTTCTGGATTGCATCACGTAGTAATGAAGTACAACACTGAAACAGTCAATTAAACCTGGTTTCCATCAATATCTTAGAGGACAACGCAAGTTAGGTCTGGGATAGGTCTTGGACTTGCCCTCATCAGGCTCATACTTTCGCGTTTTTCACATACTTGTTGAACAGATCCTGGGTTTTTTCAGGTTTGGATCACGTAGTAGTGTGGTACCACACTGAAACAGTCCATAAAACCTGGTTTGGATCAATATTTTAGAGGATAACGCATGTTAGGTCTGGGATAGGTCTGGGATTTGCCCTCATCAGACTCATACTTTTGCACTCTTCACATACTCGTTGAACAGACCCTGGGTTATTTTCTGGTTTGGACCACATAGTAATGTGGTACCACACTGAAACAGTCGATTAAACCAGGTTTCGATTAATATTTTTGAGGATAACGCATGTTAGGTCTAGGTTAGGCCTGGGATTTTCACTCATCAGGCTCATACTTTCGCATTCTTCACATACTTGTTGAACGGATCCTGGGTTTTTTCTGGTTTGGATCACGTATTAATGTGGGACCACACTGAAACAGTCAATTAAACCTGGATTCGATCAATATTTTAGAGAATAATTCATGTTAGGTCTAGGTTAGGTCTGGGATTTGCTATCATCAGGCTCATTCTTTCTCATATTTCTCATACTTGACGGTTAGATCCTGGGCTTTTTCTGGATTCCATCACGTAGTAATGAAGTACAACACTGAAACAGTCAATTAAACCTGGTTTCCATCAATATCTTAGAGGACAACGCAAGTTAGGTCTGGGATAGGTCTGGGATTTGCCCTCATCAGGCTCATACTTTCGCGTTTTTCACATACTTGTTGAACAGATCCTGTGTTTTTTCTGGTTTGTATCACGTAGTAGTGTGGTACCACAATAAAACAGTCAATTAAACCTGGTTTCGATCAATATTTTAGAGGATATCGCAAGTTAGGTCTGGGATAGGTCTGGGATTTTCACTCATCAGACTCATACTTTCGCATTCTTCACATACTTGTTGAACGGATCCTGTGTTTTTTCTGGTTTGGATCACGTAGTTATGTGGGTCCACACTGAAACAATCAATTAAACCTGGTCTTGATAAATATTTTAGAGGATAACGCGTGTTAGGTCTGGGATAGGTCTGGGATTTGCCCTCCTCAGACTCATACTTTCGCACACTGCACATACTCGTTGAATAGATCCTGGGTTATTTTCTGGTTTGGATCACATAGTAATGTGGTACCACACTGAAACAGTCGATTAAACCAGGTTTCGATCTATATTTTTGAGGATAACGCATGTTAGGTCTAGGTTAGGCCTGGGATTTTCACTCATCAGACTCATACTTTCGCATTCTTCACATACTTGTTGAACGGATCCTGGGTTTTTTCTGGTTTGGATCACGTAGTTATGTGGGTCCACACTGAAACAATCAATTAAACCTGGTCTTGATAAATATTTTAGAGGATAACGCAAGTTAGGTCTGGGGTAGGTCTGGGATTAGCCCTCATCAGACTCATACTTTCGCACACTTCACATACTCGTTGAACAGATCCTGGGTTATTTTCTGGTTTGGATCACATAGTAATGTGGTACCACACTGAAACAGTCGATTAAACCAGGTTTCGAACAATACTTTTGAGGATAACGCATGTTAGGTCTAGGTTAGGCCTGGGATTTTCACTCATCAGACTCATACTTTCGCATTCTTCACATACTTGTTGAACGGATCCTGGGTTTTTTCTGGTTTGGATCACGTAGTAATCTGGTTCCACACTGAAACAGTCGGTTAAACCTGGTTTCGATCAATATTTTAGTGGATAACGCAAGTTAGGTCTTGGATTTGCCCTCATCAGACTCATACCTACGCACACTTCACATACTCGTTGAACAGATCCTGGGTTTTTGCTGGAGTGGATCACGTAGTAATGAAGTACAACACTGAAACAGTTAATTAAACCTGGTTTCCATCAATATTTTAGAGGACAGCGCATGTTAGGTCTAGGTTAGGCCTGGGATTTGCACTCATCAGACTCATACTTTCGCACACTTCACATACTCGTTGAACAGATCCTGGGTTATTTTCTGGTTTGGATCACATAGTAATGTGGTACCACACTGAAACAGTCGATTAAACCAGGTTTCGATCAATATTTTTGAGAATAACGCATGTTAGGTCTAGGTTAGGCCTGGGATTTGCCCTCATCAGGATCATACTTTTGCAGTTTTAACATACATGTTCTCCTGATCGAGGGTTTTTTCTGCTTTGGATCACGTAGTAAAGTGGTACCACACTGCAACAGTCCATTAAACCTGGTTTGCATCAATATTTTAGAGGATAACGCATGTTAGGTCTAGGTTAGCCCCGAGATTTTCACTCATCAGACTCATACTTTCGCATTCTTCACATACTTGTTGAACGGATCCTGGGTTTTTTCTGGTTTGGATCACGTAGTAATGTGGGACCACACTGAAACAATCAATTAAACCTGGTCTTGATAAATATTTTAGAGGACAACGTATGTTAGGTCTGGGTTAGGTCTAGGATTTGCCCTCATCAGGCTCATACTTTCGCATATTTCTCATACTTCATGGCTAGATCCTGGGCTATTTCTGCATTGCATCACGTAGTAATGTGGTACTACACTGAAACAGTCAATTAAACCTGGTTTCCATCAATATTTTAGAGGACAACGCATGTTGGGTCTAGGTTAGGCCTGGGATTTGCCCTCATCAGGGTTATACTTTCGCAGTTTTAACATACATGGTGACGTGATCGAGGGTTTTTTCTGCTTTGGATCACGTAGTAAAGTGGTACCACATTGAAACAGTCCATTAAACCTTGTTTGGATCAATATTTTTGAGGATAACGCATGTTAGGTCTAGGTTAGGCCTGGGATTTTCACTCATCAGACTCATACTTTCGCATTCTTCACATACTTGTTGAACGGATCCTGGGTTTTTCTGGTTTGGATCACGTAGTAATGTGGGCCACACTGAAACAATCAATTAAACCTGGTCTTGATAAATATTTTAGAGGACAACGTATGTTAGGTCTGGGTTATGTCTAGGATTTGCCCTCATCAGGCTCATACTTTCGCATATTTCTCATACTTCATGGCTAGATCCTGGGCTTTTTCTGGACTGCATCACGTAGTAATGAAGTACAACACTGAAACAGTCGATTAAACCAGGTTTCGATCAATATTTTTGAGGATAACGCATGTTAGGTCTAGGTTAGGCCTGGGATTTTCACTCATCAGTCTCATACTTTCGCACACTTCACATACTCGTTGAACAGATCCTGGGTTATTTTCTGGTTTGGATCACATAGTAATGTGGTACCACAACTAAAACAGTCAATTAAACCTGGTTTCGATCAATATTTTAGAGAATAATTCATGTTAGGTCTAGGTTAGGTCTGGGATTAGCCCTCATCAGACTCATACTTTCGCACACTTCACATACTCGTTGACAAGATCCTGGGTTTTTTTCTTGTTTGGATCTCGTAGTAATGTGGTACCACACTGAAACAGTCGATTAAACCTGGTTTCGATTAATATTTTAGAGGATAACGCATGTTAGGTCTGGGATAGGTCTGGGATTCGCCCTCATCAGGCTCATACTTTCGCATATTTCTCATACTTGATGGCTAGATCCTGGGCTTTTTCTGGATTGCATCATGTAGTAATGTGGGACCACACTGAAACAATCAATTAAACCTGGTCATGATCAATATTTTAGAGAGTAATTCATGTTATGTCTAGGTTAGGTCTGGGATTTGCTCTCATCAGGCTCATTCTTTCGCATATTTCTCATACTTGATGGCTAGATCCTGGGCTTTTTCTGGATTGCATCACGTAGTAATGAAGTACAACACTGAAACAGTCAATTAAACCTGGTTTCCATCAAATATTTTAGAGGACAACGCATGTTAGGTCTAGGTTAGGCCTGGGATTTGCCCTCATCAGGGTCATACTTCCGCAGTTTTAACATACATGTTGACCTGATCGAGGGTTTTTTCTGCTTTGGATCACGTAGTAAAGTGGTGCCACACTGAAACAGTCCATTAAACCTGGTTTGGATCAATATTTTAGAGGATAACGCATGTTAGGTCTAGGTTTGCCCTGGGACTTTCACTCATCAGACTCATACTTTCGCATTCTTCACATACTTGTTGAACTGATCCTGGGTTTTTTCTGGTTTGGATCACGTAGCAATGTGGTACCACACTGAAACAGTCGATTAAACCAGGTTTCGATCAATATTTTTGAGGATAACGCATGTTAGGTCTAGCTTAGGCCTGGGATTTTCACTCATCAGACTCATGCTTTCGCATTCTTCACATACTTGTTGAACGGATCCTGGGTTTTTTCTGGTTTGGATCACGTAGTAATGTGGTACCACACTGAAACAGTCGATTAAACCTGGTTATGATCAATATTTTAGAGGATAACGCATAGTTAGGTTTGGGATAGGTCTGGGATTTGACCTCATCAGACTCATACTTTCGCACACTTCACATACTCGTTGAACAGATCCTGGGTTATTTTCTGGTTTGGATCACATAGTAATGTGGTACCACAACTAAAACAGTCAATTAAACCTGGTTTCGATCAATATTTTAGAGAATAATTCATGTTATGTCTAGGTTAGGTCTGGGATTTGCTCTCATCAGGCTCATTCTTTCGCATATTTCTCATACTTGATGGCTAGATCCTGGGCTTTTTCTGGATTGCATCACGTAGTAATGAAGTACAACACTGAAACAGTCAATTAAACCTGGTTTCCATCAAATATTTTAGAGGACAACGCATGTTAGGTCTAGGTTAGGCCTGGGATTTGCCCTCATCAGGGTCATACTTCCGCAGTCTTAACATACATGTTGACCTGATCGAGGTTTTTTTCTGCTTTGGATCACGTAGTAAAGTGGTGCCACACTGAAACAGTCCATTAAACCTGGTTTGGATCAATATTTTAGAGGATAACGCATGTTAGGTCTAGGTTTGCCCTGGGACTTTCACTCATCAGACTCATACTTTCGCATTCTTCACATACTTGTTGAACTGATCCTGGGTTTTTTCTGGTTTGGATCACGTAGCAATGTGGTACCACACTGAAACAGTCGATTAAACCTGGTTTCGATCAATATTTTAGAGGATAACGCAAGTTTGGTCTGGGATAGGTCTGGGATTTGCCCTCATCAGGCTCATACTTTCGCACACTTCACATACTCGTTGAACAGATCCTGGGTTATTTTCTGGTTTGGATCACATAGTAATGTGGTACCACACTGGAACAGTCGATTAAACCAGGTTTCGATCACTATTTTTGAGGACAACGCAAGTTAAGTCTGGGATTGGTCTGGGATTTGACCTCATCGGACTCATACTTTCGCACACTTCACATACTCGTTGAACAGATCGTGGGTTATTTTCTGGTTTGGATCACATAGTAATGTGGTACCACACTGAAACAGTCGATTAAACCAGGTTTCGATCAATATTTTTGAGGATAACGCATGTTAGGT
The DNA here is from genome assembly GCF_051014445.1 of Colletes latitarsis. Taxonomy (NCBI): domain Eukaryota; kingdom Metazoa; phylum Arthropoda; class Insecta; order Hymenoptera; family Colletidae; genus Colletes; species Colletes latitarsis. The sequence continues at coordinate 19,561,314 of NW_027488366.1, forward strand.
CTAGCTTAGGCCTGGGATTTTCACTCATCAGACTCATGCTTTCGCATTCTTCACATACTTGTTGAACGGATCCTGGGTTTTTTCTGGTTTGGATCACGTAGTAATGTGGTTCCACACTGAAACAGTCGGTTAAACCTGGTTTCGATCAATATTTTAGTGGATAACGCAAGTTAGGTCTGGGATAGATCTGGGATTTTCCCTCATCAGACTCATACCTACGCACACTTCACATACTCGTTGAACAGATCCTGGGTTTTTTCTGGAGTGGATCACGTAGTAATGAAGTACAACACTGAAACAGTTAATTAAACCTGGTTTCCATCAATATTTTAGAGGACAGTGCATGTTAGGTCTAGGTTAGGCCTGGGATTTGCCCTGATCAGGGTCATACTTTCGCAGTTTTAACATACATGTTGACCTAATCGAGGGTTTTTTCTGCTTTGGATCACGTAGTAAAGTGGTACCACTCTGAAACAGTCCATTAAACCTGGTTTGGATCAATTGTTTAGAGGATAACGCATGTTAGGTGTAGGTTAGCCCTGGGATTTTCACTCATCAGACTCATACTTTCGCATTCTTCTCATACTTGTTGAACTGATCCTGGGGTTTTTCTGGTTTGGATCACGTATTAATGTGGTACCACACTGAAACAGTCGGTTAAACCTGGTTTCGATCAATATCTTAGAGGATAACGCAAGTTAAGTCTGGGATTGGTCTGGGATTTGACCTCATCGGACTCATACTTTCGCACACTTCACATACTCGTTGAACAGATCGTGGGTTATTTTCTGGTTTGGATCACATAGTAATGTGGTACCACACTGAAACAGTCGATTAAACCAGGTTTCGATCAATATTTTTGAGGATAACGCATGTTAGGTCTAGCTTAGGCCTGGGATTTTCACTCATCAGACTCATGCTTTCGCATTCTTCACATACTTGTTGAACGGATCCTGGGTTTTTTCTGGTTTGGATCACGTAGTAATGTGGTACCACACTGAAACAGTCGATTAAACCTGGTTATGATCAATATTTTAGAGGATAACGCATAGTTAGGTTTGGGATAGGTCTGGGATTTGACCTCATCAGACTCATACTTTCGCACACTTCACATACTCGTTGAACAGATCCTGGGTTATTTTCTGGTTTGGATCACATAGTAATGTGGTACCACACTGAAACAGTCGATTAAACCTGGTTTCGATCAATATTTTAGAGAATAATTCATGTTAGGTCTAGGTTAGGTCTGGGATTTGCTCTCATCAGGCTCGCTCTTTCGCATATTTCTCATACTTGATGGCTAGATCCTGGGCTTTTTCTGGATTGCATCACGTAGTGATGAAGTACAACACTGAAACAGTCAATTAAACCTGGTTTCCATCAATATCTTAGAGGACAACGCAAGTTAGGTCTGGGATAGGCCTGGGATTAGCCCTCATCAGACTCATACTTTCGCTTTCTTCACATACTCGTTGAACAGATCCTGTGTTATTTTCTGGTTTGGATCACATAGTAATGTGGTACCACACTGAAACAGTCGATTAAACCAGGTTTCGATCAATATTTTTGAGGATAACGCATGTTAGGTCTAGGTTTGGTCTGGGATTTTCACTCATCAGACTCATACTTTCGCATTCTTCACATACTTGTTGAACGGAACCTGGGTTTTTTCTGGATTGGATCACGTAGTAATGTGGTACCACACTGAAACATTCAATGAAACCTGGTCTGGATAAATATTTTAGAGGATAACGCAAGTTAGGTCTGGGGGAGGTCTGGGATTAGCCCTCATCAGACTCATACCTTCGCACACTTCACATACTCGTTGAACAGATCCTGGGTTTTTTTCTGGTTTGGATCACGTAGTAATGTGGTAACACACTGAAACAGTCGATTAAACCTGGTTTCGATCAATATTATTGAGGATAACGCATGTTAGGTCTAGGTCAGGTCTAGGATTTGCCCTCATCAGGCTCATACTTTCTCATATTTCTCATACTTCATGGCTGGATCCTGGGCTATTTCTGGATTGGATCACGTAGTAATGTGGTACCACACTGAAACAGTCAATTAAACCTGGTTTCGATTAATATTTTAGAGAATAATTCATGTTAGGTCTGGGTTAGGTCTGCGATTTGCTCTCATCAGGCTCATTCTTTCGCATATTTCTCATACTTGATGGCTAGATCCTGGGCTTTTTCTGGATTGCATCACGTAGTAATGAGGTACAACACTGAAACAGTCAATTAAACCTGGTTTCCATCAATATTTTAGAGGACAACGCAAGTTAGGTCTAGGTTAGGCCTGGGATTTGCCCTCATCAGGATCATACCTTTGCAGTTTTATCATACATGTTCTCCTGATCGAGGGTTTTTTCTGCTTTGGATCACGTAGTAAAGTGGTACCACACTGCAACAGTCCATTAAACCTGGTTTGCATCAATATTTTAGAGGATAACGCATGTTAGGTCTAGGTTAGCCCCGAGATTTTCACTCATCAGACTCATACTTTCGCATTCTTCACATACTTGTTGAACGGATCCTGGGTTTTTTCTGGTTTGGATCACGTAGTAATGTGGGACCACACTGAAACAATCAATTAAACCTGGTCTTGATAAATATTTTAGAGGACAACGTATGTTAGGTCTGGGTTAGGTCTAGGATTTGCCCTCATCAGGCTCATACTTTCGCATATTTCTCATACTTGATGACTAGATCCTGGGCTTTTTCTGGATTGCATCACGTAGTAATGAAGTACAACACTGAAACAGTCAATTAAACCTGGTTTCCATCAATATTTTAGAGGACAACGCATGTTGGGACTAGGTTAGGCCTGGGATTTGCCCTCATCAGGGTCATACTTTCGCAGTTTTAACATACATGTTGACCTGATCGAGTGTTTTTTCTGCTTTGGATCACGTAGTAAAGTGGTACCACAACTAAAACAGTCAATTAAACCTGGTTTCGATCACTATTTTACAGGATAACGCAAGTTAGGTCTGGGATAGGTCTGGGATTAGCCCTCATCAGACTCATACTTTCGCATATTTCTCATACTTGATGACTAGATCCTGGGCTTTTTCTGGATTGCATCACGTAGTAATGAAGTACAACACTGAAACAGTCAATTAAACCTGGTTTCCATCAATATTTTAGAGGACAACGCATGTTGGGACTAGGTTAGGCCTGGGATTTGCCCTCATCAGGGTCATACTTTCGCAGTTTTAACATGCATGTTGGCCTGATCGAGTGTTTTTTCTGCTTTGGATCACGTAGTAAAGTGGTACCACAACTAAAACAGTCAATTAAACCTGGTTTCGATCACTATTTTAGAGGATAACGCAAGTTAGGTCTGGGATAGGTCTGGGATTAGCCCTCATCAGGCTCATACTTTCGCAGTTTTAACATGCATGTTGACCTGATCGAGGGTTTTTTCTGCTTTGGATCACGTAGTAAAGTGGTACCACAACTAAAACAGTCAATTAAACCTGGTTTCGATCAATATTTTAGAGAATAATTCATGTTAGGTCTAGGTTAGGTCTGGGATTAGCCCTCATCACACTCATACTTTCGCACACTTCACTTACTCGTTGACAAGATCCTGGGTTTTTTTCTTGTTTGGATCACGTAGTAATGTGGTACCACACTGAAACAGTCGATTAAACCTGGTTTCGATTAATATTTTAGAGGATAACGCATGTTAGGTCTGGGATAGGTCTGGGATTCGCCCTCATCAGGCTCATACTTTCGCATATTTCTCATACTTGATGGCTAGATCCTGGGCTTTTTCTGGATTGCATCATGTAGTAATGTGGGACCACACTGAAACAATCAATTAAACCTGGTCATGATCAATATTTTAGAGAATAATTCATGTTATGTCTAGGTTAGGTCTGGGATTTGCTCTCATCAGGCTCATTCTTTCGCATATTTCTCATACTTGATGGCTAGATCCTGGGCTTTTTCTGGATTGCATCACGTAGTAATGAAGTACAACACTGAAACAGTCAATTAAACCTGGTTTCCATCAATATCTTAGAGGAGAACGCATGTTAGGTCTAGGTTAGGCCTGGGATTTGCCCTCATCAGGGTCATACTTCCGCAGTTTTAACATACATGTTGACCTGATCGAGGGTTTTTTCTGCTTTGGATCACGTAGTAAAGTGGTGCCACACTGAAACAGTCCATTAAACCTGGTTTGGATCAATATTTTACAGGATAACGCATGTTAGGTCTAGGTTTGCCCTGGGATTTTCACTCATCAGACTCATACTTTCGCATTCTTCACATACTTGTTGACCGGATCCTGGGTTTTTTCAGGTTTGGTTCACGTAGTAATGTGGTACCACACTGAAACATTCAATTAAACCTGGTCTTGATAAATATTTTAGAGGATAACGCATGTTAGGTTTGGGTTAGGTCTAGGATTTGCCCTCATCAGGCTCATACTTTCGCATATTTCTCATACTTCATGGCTAGATCCTGGGCTGTTTCTGGATTGTATCACGTAGTAATGCGGTACCACGCCGAAACAGTCAATTAAAACTGGTTTCGATTAACATTTTAGAGGATAACGCAAGTTTGGTCTGGGATAGGTCTGGGATTCGCCCTCATCAGGCTCATACTTTTGCGTTTTTCACATACTTGTTGAACTGATCCTGGGTTTTTTCTGGTTTGGATCACGTAGCAATGTGGTACCGCACTGAAACAGTCGATTAAACCTGGTTTCGATCAATATTTTAGAGGATAACGCAAGTTTGGTCTGGGATAGGTCTGGGTTTTGCCCTCATCAGGCTCATACTTTCGCGTTTTTCACATACTTGTTGAACAGATCCTGGGTTTTTTCTGGTTTGGATCACGTAGTAATGTGGGACCACACTGAAACAGTCCATTAAACCTGGTTTGGATCAATATTTTAGAGGATAACGCGTGTTAGGTCTAGGTTAGGTCTGGGATTTTCACTCATCAGACTCATACTTTCGCATTCTTCACATACTTGTTGAACAGATCCTGGGTTTTTTATGGTTTGGCTCACGTAGTAATGTGGTACCACACTGAAACATTCAATTAAACCTAGTCTTGATAAATATTTTAGAGGATAACGCATGTTAGGTCTGGGTTACGACTAGGATTTGCCCCCATCAGGCTCATACTTTCGCATATTTCTCATACTTCATGGCTAGATCCTGGGCTTTTTCCGGTTTGCATCACGTAGTAATGAAGTACAACACTGAAACAGTCAACTCAACCTGGTTTCGATCAATATTTTAGAGGATAACGCAAGTTAGGTCTGGGATAGGTCTGGGATTCGCCCTCATCAGGCTCATACCTTCGCATATTTCTCATACTTGATGGCTAGATCCTGGGCTTTTTCTGGATTGCATCACGTAGTAATGTGGTACCACACTGGAACATTCAATTAAACCTGGTCTTGATAAATATTTTAGAGGATAACGCATGTTAGGTTTGGGTTAGGTCTAGGATTTGCCCTCGTCAGGCTGATACTTTCGCATATTTCTCATACTTGATGGCTAGATCCTGGGCTTTTTCCGGTTTGCATCACGTAGTAATGAAGTACAACACTGAAACAGTCAACTCAACCTGGTTTCGATCAATATTTTAGAGGATAACGCAAGTTAGGTCTGGGATAGGTCTGGGATTCGCCCTCATCAGGCTCATACTTTCGCGTTTTTCACATACTTGTTGAACAGATCCTGTGTTTTTTCTGGTTTGGATCATGTAGTAGTGTGGTACCACACTGAAACAGTCCATTAAACCTTGTTTGGATCAATATTTTAGAGGATAACGCATGTCAGGTCTGGGATAGGTCTGGGATTTGCCCTCATCAGACTCATACTTTCGCACACTTCACATACTCGTTGAACAGATCCTGGGTTATTTTCTGGTTTGGATCACATAGTAATGTGGTACCACACTGAAACAGTCGATTAAACCAGGTTTCGATCAATATTTTTGAGGATAACGCATGTTAGGTCTAGGTTAGGCCTGGGATTTTCACTCATCAGACTCATACTTTCGTATTCTTCACATACTTGTTGAACGGATCCTGGGTTTTTTCTGGTTTGGATTACGTAGTAATGAGGGACCACACTGAAACAATCAAATAAACCTGGTCTTGATAAATATTTTAGAGGATAAAGCATGTTAGGTCTGCGTTAGGTCTAGGATTTGCCCTCGTCAGGCTCATACTTTCGCATATTTCTCATATTTCATGGCTAGATCCTGGGCTATTTCTGGATTGGATCACGTAGTAATGTGGTACCACACTGAAACAGTCGATTAAACCTGGATTCGATCAATATTTTAGAGAATAATTCATGTTTGGTCTAGGTTAGGCCTGGGATTTTCACTCATCAGACTCATACTTTCGCATTCTTCACATACTTGTTGACCGGATCCTGGGTTTTTTCCGGTTTGGGTCAAGTAGTAGTGTGGTACCACACTGAAACAGTCAATTCAACCTGGTATCGATCAATATTTTAGAGGACAACGCATGTTAGGTTTAGGTTAGTCCTTGGATTTGCCCTCATCAGGGTCATACTTTCGCAGTTTTAACATACATGTTGACGTGATCGAGGGTTTTTTCTGCTTTGGATCAGGTAGTAAAGTGGTACCACACTGAAACAGTCGATTAAACCTCGTTTCGATCAATATTTTAGAGGATAACGCAAGTTTGGTCTGGGATAGGTCTGGGATTTGCCCTCATCAGGCTCATACTTTCGCGTTTTTCACATACTCGTTGACAAGATCGTGGCTTTTTTCTGGTTTGGATCACGTAGTAATGTGGTACCACACTGAAACAGTCGATTAAACCTGGTTTCGATTAATATTTTTGAGGATAACGCATGTTAGGTCTGGGATAGGTCTGGGATTTGCCCTCATCAGGCTCATACTTTCGCAGTTTTAACATGCATGTTGACCTGATCGAGGGTTTTTTCTGCTTTGGATCACGTAGTAAAGTGGTACCACACTAAAACATTCAATTAAACCTGGTTTCGATCAATATTTTAGAGGATAACGCAAGTTAGGTCTGGGATAGGTCTGGGATTTGCCCTCATCAGACTCATACTTTCGCATACTTCACATACTTGTTGAACAGATCCTGGGATTTTTTCTGGTTTGGATCACGTAGTAATTTCGTACCACACTAAAACAGTCAATTAAACCTGGTTTCGATCAATATTTTAGAGGATAACGAATGTTATGTCTAGTTTAGGCCTGGGATTTGCCCTCATCAGACTCATACTTTCGCATACTTCACATACTTGTTGAACAGATCCTGAGTTTTTTTCTGGTTTGGATCACGTAGTAATGTAGTACCACACTGAAACAGTCGATTAAACCTGGTTTCGATCAATATTTTTGAGGATATCGCATGTTAGGTCTAGGTTAGGCCGAGGATTTTCACTCATCAGACTCATACTTTCGTATTCTTCACATACTTGTTGAACGGATCCTGGGTTTTTAGTGGTTTGGATCACGTAGTAATGTGGTACCACACTGAAACAGTCAATTAAACCTGGTTTCGATCATTACTTTAGAGAATAATTCATGTCAGGTCTAGGTTAGGTCTGGGATTTGCTCTCATCAGGCTCATTCTTTCGCATATTTCTCATGCTTGAAGTCTAGATCCTGGGCTTTTTCTGGATTGCATCACGTAGTAATGAAGTACAACACTGAAGCAGTCAACTAAACCTGGTTTCCATCAATATTTTACAGGACAACGCATGTTAGGTCTAGGTTAGGCCTGGGATTTGCCCCCATCAGGGTCATACTTTCGCAGTTTTAACATACATGTTGACCTGATCGAGGGTTTTTTCTGCTTTGGAACACGTAGTAAAGTGGTACCACATTGAAACGGTCGATTAAACCTGGTCTTGATAAATAATTTAGAGGATAACGCATGTTAGGTTTGGGTTAGGTCTAGGATTTGCCCTTATCAGGCTCATACTTTCGCATATTTCTCATACTTCATGGCTAGATCCTGGGCTGTTTCTGGATTGTATCACGTAGTAATGTGGTACCACGCTGAAACAGTCAATTAAACCTGGTTTCGTTCAATATTTTAGAGGATAACGCAAGTTAGGTCTGGGATAGGTCTGGGATTTGCCCTCATCAGGCTCATACTTTCGCGTTTTTCACATACTTGTTGAACAGATCCTGGGTTTTTTCCGGTTTGGGTCACGTAGTAGTGTGGTACCACACTGAAACAGTCGATTAAACCTGGTTTCGATCAATATTTTTGGGGATAACGCATGTTAGGTCTAGGTTAGACCGGGGATTTTCACTCATCAGACCCATACTTTCGCATTCTTCACATACTTGTTCAACGGATCGTGGGTTTTTTCTGGTTTGGATCACGTAGTTATTGCGGGACCACACTGAAGCAATCAATGAAACCTGGTCATGATAACTATTTTAGAGGATAACGCATGTTAGGTTTGGGTTAGGTCTAGGATTTGCCCTCATCAGGCTCATACTTTCGCATATTTCTCATACTTCATGGCTAGATCCTGGGCTGTTTCTGGATTGTATCACGTAGTAATGTGGTACCACGCTGAAACAGTCAATTAAACCTGGTTTCGTTGAATATTTTAGAGGATAACGCAAGTTAGGTCTGGGATAGGTCTGGGATTTGCCCTCATCAGGCTCATACTTTCGCGTTTTTCACATACTTGTTGAACTGATCCTGGGTTTTTTCTGGTTTGGATCACGTAGCAATGTGGTACCACACTGAAACAGTCGATTAAACCTGGTTTCGATCAATATTTTAGAGGATAACGCAAGTTTGGTCTGGGATAGGTCTGGGTTTTGCCCTCATCAGGCTCATACTTTCGCGTTTTTCACATACTTGTTGAACAGATCCTGGGTTTTTTCTGGTTTGGATCACGTAGTAATGTGGGACCACACTGAAACAGTCCATTAAACCTAGTCTTGATAAATATTCTAGAGGATAACGCATGTTAGGCCTGGGTTACGACTAGGATTTGCCCCCATCAGGCTCATACTTTCGCATATTTCTCATACTTCATGGCTGGATCCTGGGCTATTTCTGGTTTGGATCACGTAGTAATGTGGTACCACACTGAAACAGTCAATTAAACCTGGTTTTGATCAATATTTTAGAGAATAATTCATGTCAGGTCTAGGTTAGGTCTGGGATTTGCTCTCATCAGGCTCATTCTTTCGCATATTTCTCATACTTGATGGCTAGATCCTGGGCTTTTTCCGGTTTGCATCACGTAGTAATGAAGTACAACACTGAAACAGTCAACTCAACCTGGTTTCGATCAATATTTTAGAGGATAACGCATGTTAGGTCTAGGTTAGCCCTGGGATTTTCACTCATCAGACTCATACTTTCGCATTCTTCACATACTTGTTGAACGGATCCTGGGTTTTTTCTGGTTTGGTTCACGTAGTAATGTGGTACCACACTGGAACATTCAATTAAACCTGGTCTTGATAAATATTTTAGAGGATAACGCATGTTAGGTTTGGGTTAGGTCTAGGATTTGCCCTCATCAGGCTGATACTTTCGCATATTTCTCATACTTCATGGCTAGATCCTGGGCTGTTTCTGGATTGTATCACGTAGTAATGTGGTACCACGCTGAAACAGTCAATTAAGCCTGATTTCGATGAATATTTTAGAGGATAACGCAAGTTAGGTCTGGGATAGGTCTGGGATTCGCCCTCATCAGGCTCATACCTTCGCATATTTCTCATACTTGATGGCTAGATCCTGGCCTTTTTCTGGATTGCATCACGTAGTAATGAAGTACAACACTGAAGCAGTCAATTAAACCTGGTTTCCATCAATATCTTAGAGGACAACGCAAGTTAGGTCTGGGATAAGTCTGGGATTTGCCCTCATCAGGCTCATACTTTCGCGTTTTTCACATACTTGTTGAACAGATCCTGTGTTTTTTCTGGTTTGGATCACGTAGTAGTGTGGTACCACACTGAAACAGTCCATTAAACCTTGTTTGGATCAATATTTTAGAGGATAACGCATGTCAGGTCTGGGATAGGTCTGGGATTTGCCCTCATCAGACTCATACTTTCGCACACTTCACATACTCGTTGAACAGATCCTGGGTTATTTTCTGGTTTGGATCACATAGTAATGTGGTACCACACTGAAACAGTCGATTAAACCAGGATTCGATCAATATTTTTGAGGATAACGCATGTTAGGTCTAGGTTAGGCCTGGGATTTTCACTCATCGGACTCATACTTTCGTATTCTTCACATACTTGTTGAACGGATCCTGGGTTTTTTCTGGTTTGGATTACGTAGTAATGGGGGACCACACTGAAACAATCAAATAAACCTGGTCTTGATAAATATTTTAGAGGATAAAGCATGTTAGGTCTGCGTTAGGTCTAGGATTTGCCCTCGTCAGGCTCATACTTTCGCATATTTCTCATATTTCATGGCTAGATCCTGGGCTATTTCTGGATTGGATCACGTAGTAATGTGGTACCACACTGAAACAGTCGATTAAACCAGGTTTCGATCAATATTTTTGAGGATAACGCAACTTCGGTCTGGGATAGGTCTGGGATTTGCCCTCGTCAGGCTCATACTTTCGCATATTTCTCATACTTCATGTCTGGATCCTGACCTTTTTCCGGATTGCATCACGTAGTAATGAAGTACAACACTGAGACAGTCAATTCAACCTGGTTTCCATCAATATTTTAGAGGACAACGCATGTTAGGTCTAGGTTAGGCCTGGGATTTTCACTCATCAGACTCATACTTTCACATTCTTCACATACTTGTTGAACAGATCCTGGGTTTTTTCCGGTTTGGGTCACGTAGTAGTGTGGTACCACACTGAAACAGTCGATTAAACCTGGTTTCGATCAATATTTTTGAGGATAACGCATGTTAGGTCTAGGTTAGGCCGGGGATTTTCACTCATCAGACCCATACTTTCGCATTCTTCACATACTTGTTGAACGGATCGTGGGTTTTTTCTGGTTTGGATCACGTAGTTATTGCGGGACCACACTGAAGCAATCAATGAAACCTGGTCATGATAACTATTTTAGAGGATATCGCATGTTAGGTTTGGGTTAGGTCTAGGATTTGCCCACATCAGGCTCATACTTTCGCATATTTCTCATACTTCATGGCTAGATCCTGGGCTGCTTCTGGATTGTATCACGTAGTAATGAAGTACAACACTGAAACAGTCAATTAAACCTGGTTTCCATCAATATCTTAGAGGACAACGCAAGTTAGGTCTGGGATAGGTCTGGGATTTGCCCTCATCAGACTCATACTTTCGCACACTTCACATACTCGTTGAACAGATCCTGGGTTATTTTCTGGTTGGGATCACATAGTAATGTGGTACCACACTGAAACAGTCGATTAAACCAGGATTCGATCAATATTTTTGAGGATAACGCATGTTAGGTCTAGGTTAGGCCTGGGATTTTCACCCATCAGACTCATACTTTCGTATTCTTCACATACTTGTTGAACGGATCCTGGGTTTTTTCTGGTTTGGATTACGTAGTAATGAGGGACCACACTGAAACAATCAAATAAACCTGGTCTTGATAAATATTTTAGAGGATAAAGCATGTTAGGTCTGCGTTAGGTCTAGGATTTGCCCTCGTCAGGCTCATACTTTCGCATATTTCTCATCTTTCATGGCTAGATCCTGGGCTATTTCTGGATTGGATCACGTAGTAATGTGGTACCACACTGAAACAGTCGATTAAACCAGGTTTCGATCAATATTTTTGAGGATAACGCAACTTCGGTCTGGGATGGGTCTGGGATTTGCCCTCGTCAGGCTCATACTTCCGCATATTTCTCATACTTCATGGCTGGATCCTGACCTTTTTCCGGATTGCATCACGTAGTAATGAAGTACAACACTGAAACAGTCAATTCAACCTGGTTTCCATCAATATTTTAGAGGACAACGCATGTTAGGTCTAGGTTAGGCCTGGGATTTTCACTCATCAGACTCATACTTTCACATTCTTCACATACATGTTGAACGGATCCTGGATTTTTTCTGGTTTGGTTCACGAAGTAATGTGGTACCACACTGGAACATTCAATTAAACCTGGTCTTGATAAATAATTTAAAGGATAACGCATGTTAGGTTTGGGTTAGGTCTAGGATTTGCCCTTATCAGGCTCATACTTTCGCATATTTCTCATACTTCATGGCTAGATCCTGGGCTGTTTCTGGATTGTATCACGTAGTAATGTGGTACCACGCTGAAACAGTCAATTAAACCTGGTTTCGTTCAATATTTTAGAGGATAACGCAAGTTAGGTCTGGGATAGGTCTGGGATTTGCCCTCATCAGGCTCATACTTTCGCGTTTTTCACATACTTGTTGAACAGATCCTGGGTTATTTTCTGGTTTGGATCACATAGCAATGTGGTACCACACTGAAACAGCAGATAAAACCAGGTTTCGATCAATATTTTTGAGGATAACGCGTGTTAGGTCTAGGTTAGGCCTGGGATTTTCACTCATCAGACTCATACTTTCGCATTCTTCACATACTTGTTGAACGGATCCTGGGTTTTTTCTGGTTTGGATCACGTAGTAATGTGGGACCACACTGAAACAGTCAATTAAACCTGGATTCGATCAATATTTTAGAGAATAATTCATGTTTGGTCTAGGTTAGGCCTGGGATTTTCACTCATCAGACTCATACTTTCGCATTCTTCACATACTTGTTGACCGGATCCTGGGTTTTTTCCGGTTTGGGTCAAGTAGTAGTGTGGTACCACACTGAAACAGTCAATTCAACCTGGTATCGATCAATATTTTAGAGGACAACGCCTGTTAGGTTTAGGTTAGTCCTGGGATTTGCCCTCATCAGGGTCATACTTTCGCAGTTTTAACATACATGTTGACGTGAACGAGGGTTTTTTCTGCTTTGGATCAGGTAGTAAAGTGGTACCACACTGAAACAGTCCATTAAACCTGGTTTGGATCCACATTTTAGAGGATAACGCATGTTAGGTCTAGGTTAGCCCTGGGATCTTCACTCATCAGACTCATACATTCGCAATCTTCACATACTTGTTGAACGGATCCTGGGTTTTTTCTGGTTTGGTTCACGTAGTAATGTGGTACCACACTGGAACATTCAATTAAACCTGGTCTTGATAAATATTTTAGAGGATAACGCATGTTAGGTTTGGGTTAGGTCTAGGATTTGCCCTCATCAGGCTCATACTTTCGCATATTTCTCATACTTCATGGCTAGATCCTGGGCAGTTTCTGGATTGTACCACCTAGTAATGTGGTACCACGCTGAAACAGTCAATTAAACCTGGTTTCGTTCAATATTTTAGAGGATAACGCAAGTTAGGTCTGGGATTGGCCTGGGATTTGCCCTCATCAGGCTCATTCTTTCGCATATTTCTCATACTTGATGGCTAGATCCTGAGCTATTTCTGGATTGGATCACGTGGTAATGTGGTACCACACTGAAACAGTCAATTAAACCTGGTTTCCATCAATATCTTAGAGGACAACGCAAGTTAGGTCTGGGATAGGTCTGGGATTTGCCCTCATCAGGGTCATACTTTCGCAGTTTCAACATGCATGTTGACCTCATCGAGGGTTTTTTCTCCTTTGGATCACGTAGTAAAGTGGTACCACAACTAAAACAGTCAATTAAACCTGGTTTCGATCATTATTTTAGAGGATAACGCAAGTTAGGTCTGGGATAGGTCTGGGATTAGCCCTCATCAGACTCATACTTTCGCATTCTTCACATACTTGTTGAACGGATCCTGGGCTTTTTCCGGTTTGGGTCAAGTAGTAGTGTAGTACCACACTGAAACAGTCGATTAAACCTGGTTTCGATCAATATTTTTGAGGATAACGCATGTTAGGTCTAGGTTAGGCCGGGGATTTTCACTCAGCAGACTCATACTTTCGCATTCTTCACATACTTGTTGAACGGATCCTGGGTTTTTTCTGGTTTGGATCACGTAGTAATGTGGTACCACACTGAAACAGTCGATTAAACCTCGTTTCGATCAATATTTTAGAGGATAACGCAAGTTTGGTCTGGGATAGGTCTGGGATTTGCCCTCATCAGGCTCATACTTTCGCGTTTTTCACATACTCGTTGACAAGATCCTGGCTTTTTTCTGGTTTGGATCACGTAGTAATGTGGTACCACACTGAAACAGTCGATTAAACCTGGTTTCGATTAATATTTTTGAGGATAACGCATGTTAGGTCTGGGATAGGTCTGGGATTTGCCCTCATCAGGCTCATACTTTCGCAGTTTTAACATGCATTTTGACCTGATCGAGGGTTTTTTCTGCTTTGGATCACGTAGTAAAGTGGTACCACACTAAAACATTCAATTAAACCTGGTTTCGATCAATATTTTAGAGGATAACGCAAGTTAGGTCTGGGATAGGCCTGGGATTTGCCCTCATCAGACTCATACTTTCGCATACATCACATACTTGTTGAACAGATCCTGGGTTTTTTCTGGTTTGGATCACGTAGTAATGTGGTACCACACTGAAACAGTCGATTAAACCTCGTTTCGATCAATATTTTAGAGGATAACGCAAGTTTGGTCTGGGATAGGTCTGGGATTTGCCCTCATCAGGCTCATACTTTCGCGTTTTTCACATACTCGTTGACAAGATCCTGGCTTTTTTCTGGTTTGGATCACGTAGTAATGTGGTACCACACTGAAACAGTCGATTAAACCTGGTTTCGATTAATATTTTTGAGGATAACGCATGTTAGGCCTGGGATAGGTCTGGGATTTGCCCTCATCAGGCTCATACTTTCGCAGTTTTAACATGCATGTTGACCTGATCGAGGGTTTTTTCTGGTTTGTATCACGAAGTAATGTGGTACCATACTGAAACAGTCGATTAAACCTGGTTTCGATCAATATTTTTCAGGATAACGCATGTTAGGTCCAGGTTAGGCCGAGGATTTTCACTCATCAGACTCATACTTTCGTATTCTTCACATACTTGTTGAACGGATCCTGGGTTTTTAGTGGTTTGGATCACGTAGTAATGTGGTACCACACTGAAACAGTCAATTAAACCTGGTTTCGATCAATACTTTAGAGAATAATTCATGTTAGGTCTAGGTTAGGTCTGGGATTTGCTCTCATCAGGCTCATTCTTTCGCATATTTCTCATGCTTGATGTCTAGATCCTGGGCTTTTTCTGGATTGTATCACGTAGTAATGTGGTACCACACTGAAACAGTCAATTAAACCTGGTTTGGATCAATATTTTAGAGAATAATTCATGTTAGGTCTGGGTTAGGTCTGGGATTTGCTCTCATCAGGCTCATACTTTCGCATATTTCTCTTACTTGATGGCTAGATCCTGGGTTTTTTCTGGATTGCATCACGTAGTAATGAAGTACATGACTGAAACAGTCAATTAAACCTGGTTTCGATAAATATTTTAGACAATAATTCATGTTAGGTCTAGGTTAGGCCTGGGATTTGCCCTCATCAGGGTCATACTTTCGCAGTTCTAACATACATGTTGACCTGATCGAGGGTTTTTTCTGCTTTGGAACACGTAGTAAAGTGGTACCACACTAAAACAGTCCACTAAACCTGGTTTGGATCAATATTTTAGAGGATAATGCATGTTAGGGCTAGGTTAGCCCTGCGATTTTCACTCATCAGACTCATTCTTTCGCATTCTTCACATACCTGTTGAACGGATCCTGGGTTTTTTCTGGTTTGGATCACGTAGTAATGTGGGACCACACTGAAGCAATCAATTAAACCTGGTTTGGATCAATATTTTAGAGAATAATTCATGTTAGGTCTGGGTTAGGTCTGGGATTTGCTCTCATCAGGCTCATACTTTCGCATATTTCTCTTACTTGATGGCTAGATCCTGGGTTTTTTCTGGATTGCATCACGTAGTAATGAAGTACATGACTGAAACAGTCCATTAAACCTGGTTTCGATAAATATTTTAGACAATAATTCATGTTAGGTCTAGGTTAGGCCTGGGATTTGCCCTCATCAGGGTCATACTTTCGCAGTTCTAACATACATGTTGACCTGATCGAGGGTTTTTTCTGCTTTGGAACACGTAGTAAAGTGGTACCACACTAAAACAGTCCACTAAACCTGGTTTGGATCAATATTTTAGAGGATAATGCATGTTAGGGCTAGGTTAGCCCTGGGATTTTCACTCATCAGACTCATTCTTTCGCATTCTTCACATACCTGTTGAACGGATCCTGGGTTTTTTCTGGTTTGGATCACGTAGTAATGTGGGACCACACTGAAGCAATCAATTAAACCTGGTCTTGATAAATATTTTAGAGGATAACGCATGTTAGGTCTGGGTTAGGTCTAGGATTTGCTCTCGTCAGGCTCATACTTTCGCATATTTCTCATACTTCATGGCTAGATCCTGGGCTATTTCTGGATTGGATCACGTAGTAATGTGGTACCACACTGAAACAGTCAATTAAACCTGGTTTCGATCAATATTTTAGAGGACAATGCAAGTTAGGTCTGGGATAGGTCTGGGATTTGCCCACATCAGGGTCATACCTTCGCATTTTTCACATACTTGTTGAACAGATCCTGGGTTTTTTCTGGTTTGGATCGCGCAGTAATGTGGTACCACACTGAAACAGCCCACTAAACCTGGGATCGATCAATATTTTAGAGGATAACGAAAGTTATGTCTAGGTTAGGCCTGGGATTTGCTCTCCAAGACTCATGCTTTCGCATTTTTCACATACTTGTTGAACAGATCCTGGGTTTTTTCTGGTATGGATCACGCAGTAATGTGGTACCACCCTGAAACATTCAGTTAAACCTGGTCTTGATAAATATTTTTGAGGATAACGCATGTTAGGTCTGGGTTAGGTCTAGGATTTGCCCTCATCAGGCTCATACTTTCGCACATTTCTTATACTTCATGGATAGATCCTGGGCTATTTTCTGGTTTGGATCACATAGTAATGTGGTACCACACTGAAACAGTCGATTAAACCAGGTTTCGATCAATATTCTTGAGGATAACGCATGTTAGGTCTAGGTAAGGCCTGGGATTTTCACTCATCAGACTCATTCTTTCGCATTCTTCACATACCTGTTGAACGGATCCTGGGTTTTTTCTGGTTTGGATCACGTAGTAATGTGGGACCACACTGAAACAATCAATTAAACCTGGTCTTGGTAAATATATTAGAGGATAACGCATGTTAGGTCTGGGTTAGGTCTAGGATTTGCTCTCGTCAGGCTCATACTTTCGCATATTTCTCATACTCGATGGCTAGATCCTAGGCTTTTTCAGGATTGCATCACGTAGTAATGAAGTACAACACTGAAGCAGTCAATTAAACCTGGTTTCCATCAATATCTTAGGGGCCAACGCAAGTTAGGTCTGGGATAGGTCTGGGATTTGCCCTCATCAGACTCATACGTTCGCGTTTTTCACATACTTGTTGAACGGATCCTGGGTTTTTTCTGGTTTAGGTCACGTAGTAATGTGGTACCATACTGAAACAGTCGATTAAACCTGGTCTTGATAAATATTTTAGAGGATAAAGCATGTTAGGTCTGCGTTAGGTCTAGGATTTGCCCTCGTCAGGCTCATACTTTCGCATATTTCTCATATTTCATGGCTAGATCCTGGGCTATTTCTGGATTGGATCACGTAGTAATGTGGTACCACACTGAAACAGTCGATTAAACCAGGTTTCGATCAATATTTTTGAGGATAACGCAACTTCGGTCTGGGATAGGTCTGGGATTTGCCCTCGTCAGGCTCATACTTTCGCATATTTCTCATACTTCATGGCTGGATCCTGACCTTTTTCCGGATTGCATCACGTAGTAATGAAGTACAACACTGAAACAGTCAATTCAACCTGGTTTCCATCAATATTTTAGAGGACAACGCATGTTAGGTCTAGGTTAGGCCTGGGATTTTCACTCATCAGACTCATACTTTCACATTCTTCACATACATGTTGAACGGATCCTGGATTTCTTCTGGTTTGGTTCACGAAGTAATGTGGTACCACACTGGAACATTCAATTAAACCTGGACTTGATAAATAATTTAGAGGATAACGCATGTTAGGTTTGGGTTAGGTCTAGGATTTGCCCTTATCAGGCTCATACTTTCGCATATTTCTCATACTTCATGGCTAGATCCTGGGCTGTTTCTGGATTGTATCACGTAGTAATGTGGTACCACGCTGAAACAGTCAATTAAACCTGGTTTCGTTCAATATTTTAGAGGATAACGCAAGTTAGGTCTGGGATAGGTCTGGGATTTGCCCTCATCAGGCTCATACTTTCGCGTTTTTCACATACTTGTTGAACAGATCCTGGGTTTTTTCCGGTTTGGGTCACGTAGTAGTGTGGTACCACACTGAAACAGTCGATTAAACCTGGTTTCGATCAATATTTTTGGGGATAACGCATGTTAGGTCTAGGTTAGGCCGGGGATTTTCACTCATCAGACCCATACTTTCGCATTCTTCACATACTTGTTGAACGGATCGTGGGTTTTTTCTGGTTTGGATCACGTAGTTATTGCGGGACCACACTGAAGCAATCAATGAAACCTGGTCATGATAACTATTTTAGAGGATAACGCATGTTAGGTTTGGGTTAGGTCTAGGATTTGCCCTCATCAGGCTCATACTTTCGCATATTTCTCATACTTCATGGCTAGATCCTGGGCTGTTTCTGGATTGTATCACGTAGTAATGTGGTACCACGCTGAAACAGTCAATTAAACCTGGTTTCGTTCAATATTTTAGAGGATAACGCAAGTTAGGTCTGGGATAGGTCTGGGATTTGCCCTCATCAGGCTCATACTTTCGCGTTTTTCACATACTTGTTGAACTGATCCTGGGTTTTTTCTGGTTTGGATCACGTAGCAATGTGGTACCACACTGAAACAGTCGATTAAACCTGGTTTCGATCAATATTTTAGAGGATAACGCAAGTTTGGTCTGGGATAGGTCTGGGTTTTGCCCTCATCAGGCTCATACTTTCGCGTTTTTCACATACTTGTTGAACAGATCCTGGGTTTTTTCTGGTTTGGATCACGTAGTAATGTGGGACCACACTGAAACAGTCCATTAAACCTGGTTTGGATCAATATTTTAGAGGATAACGCATGTTAGGTCTAGGTTAGGTCTGGGATTTTCACTCATCAGACTCATACTTTCGCATTCTTCACATACTTGTTGAACAGATCCTGGGTTTTTTATGGTTTGGTTCACGTAGTAATGTGGTACCACACTGAAACATTCAATTAAACCTAGTCTTGATAAATATTTTAGAGGATAACGCATGTTAGGCCTGGGTTACGACTAGGATTTGCCCCCATCAGGCTCATACTTTCGCATATTTCTCATACTTCATGGCTGGATCCTGGGCTATTTCTGGTTTGGATCACGTAGTAATGTGGTACCACACTGAAACAGTCAATTAAACCTGGTTTTGATCAATATTTTAGAGAATAATTCATGTCAGGTCTAGGTTAGGTCTGGGATTTGCTATCATCAGGCTCATTCTTTCGCATATTTCTCATACTTGATGGCTAGATCCTGGGCTTTTTCCGGTTTGCATCACGTAGTAATGAAGTACAACACTGAAACAGTCAACTCAACCTGGTTTCGATCGATATTTTAGAGGATAACGCATGTTAGGTCTAGGTTAGCCCTGGGATTTTCACTCATCAGACTCATACTTTCGCATTCTTCACATACTTGTTGAACGGATCCTGGGTTTTTTCTGGTTTGGTTCATGTAGTAATGTGGTACCACACTGGAACATTCAATTAAACCTGGTCTTGATAAATATTTTAGAGGATAACGCATGTTAGGTTTGGGTTAGGTCTAGGATTTGCCCTTATCAGGCTCATACTTTCGCATATTTCTCATACTTCATGGCTAGATCCAGGGCTGTTTCTGGATTGTATCACGTAGTAATGTGGTACCACGCTGAAACAGTCAATTAAACCTGGTTTCGTTCAATATTTTAGAGGATAACGCAAGTTAGGTCTGGGATAGGTCTGGGATTTGCCCTCATCAGACTCATACTTTCGCACACTTCACACACTCGTTGAACAGATCCTGGGTTTTTTATGGTTTGGTTCACGTAGTAATGTGGTACCACACTGAAACATTCAATTAAACCTAGTCTTGATAAATATTTTAGAGGATAACGCATGTTAGGTCTGCGTTAGGTCTAGGATTTGCCCTCGTCAGGCTCATACTTTCGCATATTTCTCATATTTCATGGCTAGATCCTGGGCTATTTCTGGTTTGGATCACGTAGTAGTGTGGTACCACACTGAAACAGTCCATTAAACCTTGTTTGGATCAATATTTCAGAGGATAACGCATGTCAGGTCTGGGATAGGTCTGGGATTTGCCCTCATCAGACTCATACTTTCGCACACTTCACATACTCGTTGAACAGATCCTGGGTTATTTTCTGGTTTGGATCACATAGTAATGTGGTACCACACTGAAACAGTCGATTAAACCAGGATTCGATCAATATTTTTGAGGATAACGCATGTTAGGTCTAG
Source organism: Colletes latitarsis (assembly GCF_051014445.1). Classification (NCBI taxonomy): domain Eukaryota; kingdom Metazoa; phylum Arthropoda; class Insecta; order Hymenoptera; family Colletidae; genus Colletes; species Colletes latitarsis. Next base: position 19,581,930 of record NW_027488366.1, read on the forward strand.
GTTAGGCCTGGGATTTTCACTCATCAGACTCATACTTTCGTATTCTTCACATACTTGTTGAACGGATCCTGGGTTTTTTCTGGTTTGGATTACGTAGTAATGAGGGACCACACTGAAACAATCAAATAAACCTGGTCTTGATAAATATTTTAGAGGATAAAGCATGTTAGGTCTGCGTTAGGTCTAGGATTTGCCCTCGTCAGGCACATACTTTCGCATATTTCTCATATTTCATGGCTAGATCCTGGGCTATTTCTGGATTGGATCACGTAGTAATGTGATACCACACTGAAACAGTCGATTAAACCAGGTTTCGATCAATATTTTTGAGGATAACGCAACTTCGGTCTGGGATAGGTCTGGGATTTGCCCTCGTCAGGCTCATACTTTCGCATATTTCTCATACTTCATGGCTGGATCCTGACCTTTTTCCGGATTGCATCACGTAGTAATGAAGTACAACACTGAAACAGTCAATTCATCCTGGTTTCCATCAATATTTTAGAGGACAACGCATGTTAGGTCTAGGTTAGGCCTGGGATTTTCACTCATCAGACTCATACTTTCACATTCTTCACATACATGTTGAACGGATCCTGGATTTTTTCTGGTTTGGTTCACGAAGTAATGTGGTACCACACTGGAACATTCAATTAAACCTGGTCTTGATAAATAATTTAGAGGATAACGCATGTTAGGTTTGGGTTAGGTCTAGGATTTGCCCTTATGAGGCTCATACTTTCGCATATTTCTCATACTTCATGGCTAGATCCTGGGCTGTTTCTGGATTGTATCACGTAGTAATGTGGTACCACGCTGAAACAGTCAATTAAACCTGGTTTCGTTCAATATTTTAGAGGATAACGCAAGTTAGGTCTGGGATAGGTCTGGGATTTGCCCTCATCAGGCTCATACTTTCGCGTTTTTCACATACTTGTTGAACAGATCCTGGGTTTTTTCCGGTTTGGGTCACGTAGTAGTGTGGTACCACACTGAAACAATCAAATAAACCTGGTCTTGATAAATATTTTAGAGGATAAAGCATGTTAGGTCTGCGTTAGGTCTAGGATTTGCCCTCGTCAGGCTCATACTTTCGCATATTTCTCATCTTTCATGGCTAGATCCTGGGCTATTTCTGGATTGGATCACGTAGTAATGTGGTACCACACTGAAACAGTCGATTAAACCAGGTTTCGATCAATATTTTTGAGGATAACGCATGTTAGGTCTAGGTTAGGCCGGGGATTTTCACTCATCAGACCCATACTTTCGCATTCTTCACATACTTGTTGAACGGATCGTGGGTTTTTTCTGGTTTGGATCACGTAGTTATTGCGGGACCACACTGAAGCAATCAATGAAACCTGGTCATGATAACTATTTTAGAGGATAACGCATGTTAGGTTTGGGTTAGGTCTAGGATTTGCCCACATCAGGCTCATACTTTCGCATATTTCTCATACTTCATGGCTAGATCCTGGGCTGCTTCTGGATTGTATCACGTAGTAATGAAGTACAACACTGAAACAGTCAATTAAACCTGGTTTCCATCAATATCTTAGAGGACAACGCAAGTTAGGTCTGGGATAGGTCTGGGATTTGCCCTCATCAGACTCATACTTTCGCACACTTCACATACTCGTTGAACAGATCCTGGGTTATTTTCTGGTTTGGATCACATAGTAATGTGGTACCACACTGAAACAGTCGATTAAACCAGGATTCGATCAATATTTTAGAGGACAACGCATGTTAGGTCTAGGTTAGGCCTGGGATTTTCACTCATCAGACTCATACTTTCACATTCTTCACATACATGTTGAACGGATCCTGGATTTTTTCTGGTTTGGTTCACGAAGTAATGTGGTACCACACTGGAACATTCAATTAAACCTGGTCTTGATAAATAATTTAGAGGATAACGCATGTTAGGTTTGGGTTAGGTCTAGGATTTGCCCTTATGAGGCTCATATTTTCGCATATTTCTCATACTTCATGGCTAGATCCTGGGCTGTTTCTGGATTGTATCACGTAGTAATGTGGTACCACGCTGAAACAGTCAATTAAACCTGGTTTCGTTCAATATTTTAGAGGATAAAGCAAGTTAGGTCTGGGATAGGTCTGGGATTTGCCCTCATCAGGCTCATACTTTCGCGTTTTTCACATACTTGTTGAACAGATCCTGGGTTTTTTCCGGTTTGGGTCACGTAGTAGTGTGGTACCACACTGAAACAGTCGATTAAACCTGGTTTCGATCAATATTTTTGAGGATAACGCATGTTAGGTCTAGGTTAGGCCGGGGATTTTCACTCATCAGACCCATACTTTCGCATTCTTCACATACTTGTTGAACGGATCGTGGGTTTTTTCTGGTTTGGATCACGTAGTTATTGCGGGACCACACTGAAGCAATCAATGAAACCTGGTCATGATAACTATTTTAGAGGATAACGCATGTTAGGTTTGGGTTAGGTCTAGGATTTGCCCACATCAGGCTCATACCTTCGCATATTTCTCATACTTCATGGCTAGATCCTGGGCTGCTTCTGGATTGTATCACGTAGTAATGAAGTACAACACTGAAACAGTCAATTAAACCTGGTTTCCATCAATATCTTAGAGGACAACGCAAGTTAGGTCTGGGATAGGTCTGGGATTTGCCCTCATCAGACTCATACTTTCGCACACTTCACATACTCGTTGAACAGATCCTGGGTTATTTTCTGGTTGGGATCACATAGTAATGTGGTACCACACTGAAACAGTCGATTAAACCAGGATTCGATCAATATTTTTGAGGATAACGCATGTTAGGTCTAGGTTAGGCCTGGGATTTTCACCCATCAGACTCACACTTTCGTATTCTTCACATACTTGTTGAACGGATCCTGGGTTTTTTCTGGTTTGGATTACGTAGTAATGAGGGACCACACTGAAACAATCAAATAAACCTGGTCTTGATAAATATTTTAGAGGATAAAGCATGTTAGGTCTGCGTTAGGTCTAGGATTTGCCCTCGTCAGGCTCATACTTTCGCATATTTCTCATCTTTCATGGCTAGATCCTGGGCTATTTCTGGATTGGATCACGTAGTAATGTGGTACCACACTGAAACAGTCGATTAAACCAGGTTTCGATCAATATTTTTGAGGATAACGCAACTTCGGTCTGGGATGGGTCTGGGATTTGCCCTCGTCAGGCTCATACTTCCGCATATTTCTCATACTTCATGGCTGGATCCTGACCTTTTTCCGGATTGCATCACGTAGTAATGAAGTACAACACTGAAACAGTCAATTCAACCTGGTTTCCATCAATATTTTAGAGGACAACGCATGTTAGGTCTAGGTTAGGCCTGGGATTTTCACTCATCAGACTCATACTTTCACATTCTTCACATACATGTTGAACGGATCCTGGATTTTTTCTGGTTTGGTTCACGAAGTAATGTGGTACCACACTGGAACATTCAATTAAACCTGGTCTTGATAAAGAATTTAAAGGATAACGCATGTTAGGTTTGGGTTAGGTCTAGGATTTGCCCTTATCAGGCTCATACTTTCGCATATTTCTCATACTTCATGGCTAGATCCTGGGCTGTTTCTGGATTGTATCACGTAGTAATGTGGTACCACGCTGAAACAGTCAATTAAACCTGGTTTCGTTCAATATTTTAGAGGATAACGCAAGTTAGGTCTGGGATAGGTCTGGGATTTGCCCTCATCAGGCTCATACTTTCGCGTTTTTCACATACTTGTTGAACAGATCCTGGGTTATTTTCTGGTTTGGATCACATAGCAATGTGGTACCACACTGAAACAGCAGATAAAACCAGGTTTCGATCAATATTTTTGAGGATAACGCGTGTTAGGTCTAGGTTAGGCCTGGGATTTTCACTCATCAGACTCATACTTTCGCATTCTTCACATACTTGTTGAACGGATCCTGGGTTTTTTCTGGTTTGGATCACGTAGTAATGTGGGACCACACTGAAACAGTCAATTAAACCTGGATTCGATCAATATTTTAGAGAATAATTCATGTTTGGTCTAGGTTAGGCCTGGGATTTTCACTCATCAGACTCATACTTTCGCATTCTTCACATACTTGTTGACCGGATCCTGGGTTTTTTCCGGTTTGGGTCAAGTAGTAGTGTGGTACCACACTGAAACAGTCAATTCAACCTGGTATCGATCAATATTTTAGAGGACAACGCCTGTTAGGTTTAGGTTAGTCCTGGGATTTGCCCTCATCAGGGTCATACTTTCGCAGTTTTAACATACATGTTGACGTGAACGAGGGTTTTTTCTGCTTTGGATCAGGTAGTAAAGTGGTACCACACTGAAACAGTCCATTAAACCTGGTTTGGATCCACATTTTAGAGGATAACGCATGTTAGGTCTAGGTTAGCCCTGGGATCTTCACTCATCAGACTCATACATTCGCAATCTTCACATACTTGTTGAACGGATCCTGGGTTTTTTCTGGTTTGGTTCACGTAGTAATGTGGTACCACACTGGAACATTCAATTAAACCTGGTCTTGATAAATATTTTAGAGGATAACGCATGTTAGGTTTGGGTTAGGTCTAGGATTTGCCCTCATCAGGCTCATACTTTCGCATATTTCTCATACTTCATGGCTAGATCCTGGGCAGTTTCTGGATTGTACCACCTAGTAATGTGGTACCACGCTGAAACAGTCAATTAAACCTGGTTTCGTTCAATATTTTAGAGGATAACGCAAGTTAGGTCTGGGATTGGCCTGGGATTTGCCCTCATCAGGCTCATTCTTTCGCATATTTCTCATACTTGATGGCTAGATCCTGAGCTATTTCTGGATTGGATCACGTGGTAATGTGGTACCACACTGAAACAGTCAATTAAACCTGGTTTCCATCAATATCTTAGAGGACAACGCAAGTTAGGTCTGGGATAGGTCTGGGATTTGCCCTCATCAGGGTCATACTTTCGCAGTTTCAACATGCATGTTGACCTCATCGAGGGTTTTTTCTCCTTTGGATCACGTAGTAAAGTGGTACCACAACTAAAACAGTCAATTAAACCTGGTTTCGATCATTATTTTAGAGGATAACGCAAGTTAGGTCTGGTATAGGTCTGGGATTAGCCCTCATCAGACTCATACTTTCGCATTCTTCACATACTTGTTGAACGGATCCTGGGCTTTTTCCGGTTTGGGTCAAGTAGTAGTGCAGTACCACACTGAAACAGTCGATTAAACCTGGTTTCGATCAATATTTTTGAGGATAACGCATGTTAGGTCTAGGTTAGGCCGGGGATTTTCACTCAGCAGACTCATACTTTCGCATTCTTCACATACTTGTTGAACGGATCCTGGGTTTTTTCTGGTTTGGATCACGTAGTAATGTGGTACCACACTGAAACAGTCGATTAAACCTCGTTTCGATCAATATTTTAGAGGATAACGCAAGTTTGGTCTGGGATAGGTCTGGGATTTGCCCTCATCAGGCTCATACTTTCGCGTTTTTCACATACTCGTTGACAAGATCCTGGCTTTTTTCTGGTTTGGATCACGTAGTAATGTGGTACCACACTGAAACAGTCGATTAAGCCTGGTTTCGATTAATATTTTTGAGGATAACGCATGTTAGGTCTGGGATAGGTCTGGGATTTGCCCTCATCAGGCTCATACTTTCGCAGTTTTAACATGCATTTTGACCTGATCGAGGGTTTTTTCTGCTTTGGATCACGTAGTAAAGTGGTACCACACTAAAACATTCAATTAAACCTGGTTTCGATCAATATTTTAGAGGATAACGCAAGTTAGGTCTGGGATAGGTCTGGGATTTGCCCTCATCCGACTCATACTTTCGCATACTTCACATACTTGTTGAACAGATCCTGGGTTTTTTTCTGGTTTGGATCACGTAGTAATTTCGTACCACACTAAAACAGTCAATTAAACCTGGTTTCGATCAATATTTTAGAGGATAACGAAAGTTATGTCTAGTTTAGGCCTGGGATTTGCCCTCATCAGACTCATACTTTCGCATACATCACATACTTGTTGAACAGATCCTGGGTTTTTTCTGGTTTGGATCACGTAGTAATGTGGTACCACACTGAAACAGTCGATTAAACCTCGTTTCGATCAATATTTTAGAGGATAACGCAAGTTTGGTCTGGGATAGGTCTGGGATTTGCCCTCATCAGGCTCATACTTTCGCGTTTTTCACATACTCGTTGACAAGATCCTGGCTTTTTTCTGGTTTGGCTCACGTAGTAATGTGGTACCACACTGAAACAGTCGATTAAACCTGGTTTCGATTAATATTTTTGAGGATAACGCATGTTAGGCCTGGGATAGGTCTGGGATTTGCCCTCATCAGGCTCATACTTTCGCAGTTTTAACATGCATGTTGACCTGATCGAGGGTTTTTTCTGCTTTGGATCACGTAGTAAAGTGGTACCACACTAAAACATTCAATTAAACCTGGTTTCGATCAATATTTTAGAGGATAACGCAAGTTAGGTCTGGGATAGGTCTGGGATTTGCCCTCATCAGACTCATACTTTCGCATACTTCACATACTTGTTGAACAGATCCTGGGTTTTTTTCTGGTTTGGATCACGTAGTAATTTCGTACCACACTAAAACAGTCAATTAAACCTGGTTTCGATCAATATTTTAGAGGATAACGAAAGTTATGTCTAGTTTAGGCCTGGGATTTGCCCTCATCAGACTCATACTTTCGCATACTTCACATACTTGTTGAACAGATCCTGGGTTTTTTCTGGTTTGGATCACGTAGTAATGTGGTACCACACTGAAACAGTCGATTAAACCTCGTTTCGATCAATATATTAGAGGATAACGCAAGTTTGGTCTGGGATAGGTCTGGGATTTGCCCTCATCAGGCTCATACTTTCGCGTTTTTCACATACTCGTTGACAAGATCCTGGCTTTTTTCTGGTTTGGATCACGTAGTAATGTGGTACCACACTGAAACAGTCGATTAAACCTGGTTTCGATTAATATTTTTGAGGATAACGCATGTTAGGCCTGGGATAGGTCTGGGATTTGCCCTCATCAGGCTCATACTTTCGCAGTTTTAACATGCATGTTGACCTGATCGAGGGTTTTTTCTGGTTTGTATCACGTAGTAATGTGGTACCATACTGAAACAGTCGATTAAACCTGGTTTCGATCAATATTTTTCAGGATAACGCATGTTAGGTCCAGGTTAGGCCGAGGATTTTCACTCATCAGACTCATACTTTCGTATTCTTCACATACTTGTTGAACGGATCCTGGGTTTTTAGTGGTTTGGATCACGTAGTAATGTGGTACCACACTGAAACAGTCAATTAAACCTGGTTTCGATCAATACTTTAGAGAATAATTCATGTTAGGTCTAGGTTAGGTCTGGGATTTGCTCTCATCAGGCTCATTCTTTCGCATATTTCTCATGCTTGATGTCTAGATCCTGGGCTTTTTCTGGATTGTATCACGTAGTAATGTGGTACCACACTGAAACAGTCAATTAAACCTGGTTTGGATCAATATTTTAGAGAATAATTCATGTTAGGTCTGGGTTAGGTCTGGGATTTGCTCTCATCAGGCTCATACTTTCGCATATTTCTCTTACTTGATGGCTAGATCCTGGGTTTTTTCTGGATTGCATCACGTAGTAATGAAGTACATGACTGAAACAGTCAATTAAACCTGGTTTCGATAAATATTTTAGACAATAATTCATGTTAGGTCTAGGTTAGGCCTGGGATTTGCCCTCATCAGGGTCATACTTTCGCAGTTCTAACATACATGTTGACCTGATCGAGGGTTTTTTCTGCTTTGGAACACGTAGTAAAGTGGTACCACACTAAAACAGTCCACTAAACCTGGTTTGGATCAATATTTTAGAGGATAATGCATGTTAGGGCTAGGTTAGCCCTGGGATTTTCACTCATCAGACTCATTCTTTCGCATTCTTCACATACCTGTTGAACGGATCCTGGGTTTTTTCTGGTTTGGATCACGTAGTAATGTGGGACCACACTGAAGCAATCAATTAAACCTGGTCTTGATAAATATTTTAGAGGATAACGCATGTTAGGTCTGGGTTAGGTCTAGGATTTGCTCTCGTCAGGCTCATACTTTCGCATATTTCTCATACTTCATGGCTAGATCCTGGGCTATTTCTGGATTGGATCACGTAGTAATGTGGTACCACACTGAAACAGTCAATTAAACCTGGTTTCGATCAATATTTTAGAGGACAATGCAAGTTAGGTCTGGGATAGGTCTGGGATTTGCCCACATCAGGGTCATACCTTCGCATTTTTCACATACTTGTTGAACAGATCCTGGGTTTTTTCTGGTTTGGATCGCGCAGTAATGTGGTACCACACTGAAACAGCCCACTAAACCTGGGATCGATCAATATTTTAGAGGATAACGAAAGTTATGTCTAGGTTAGGCCTGGGATTTGCTCTCCAAGACTCATGCTTTCGCATTTTTCACATACTTGTTGAACAGATCCTGGGTTTTTTCTGGTATGGATCACGCAGTAATGTGGTACCACCCTGAAACATTCAGTTAAACCTGGTCTTGATAAATATTTTTGAGGATAACGCATGTTAGGTCTGGGTTAGGTCTAGGATTTGCCCTCGTCAGGCTCATACTTTCGCACATTTCTTATACTTCATGGATAGATCCTGGGCTATTTTCTGGTTTGGATCACATAGTAATGTGGTACCACACTGAAACAGTCGATTAAACCAGGTTTCGATCAATATTCTTGAGGATAACGCATGTTAGGTCTAGGTAAGGCCTGGGATTTTCACTCATCAGACTCATTCTTTCGCATTCTTCACATACCTGTTGAACGGATCCTGGGTTTTTTCTGGTTTGGATCACGTAGTAATGTGGGACCACACTGAAACAATCAATTAAACCTGGTCTTGGTAAATATATTAGAGGATAACGCATGTTAGGTCTGGGTTAGGTCTAGGATTTGCTCTCGTCAGGCTCATACTTTCGCATATTTCTCATACTCGATGGCTAGATCCTAGGCTTTTTCAGGATTGCATCACGTAGTAATGAAGTACAACACTGAAGCAGTCAATTAAACCTGGTTTCCATCAATATCTTAGGGGCCAACGCAAGTTAGGTCTGGGATAGGTCTGGGATTTGCCCTCATCAGACTCATACGTTCGCGTTTTTCACATACTTGTTGAACGGATCCTGGGTTTTTTCTGGTTTAGGTCACGTAGTAATGTGGTACCATACTGAAACAGTCGATTAAACCTGGTCTTGATAAATATTTTAGAGGACAACGCATGTTAGGTCTGGGTTAGGTCTAGGATTTGCCCTCATCAGGCTCATACTTTCGCATATTTCTCATACTTCATGGCTAGATCCTGGGCTATTTCTGGATTGGATCACGTAGTAATGTGGTACCACACTGAAACAGTCAATTAAACCTGGTTTCGATCAATATTTTAGAGGACAATGCAAGTTAGGTCTTGGATAGGTCTGGGATTTGCCCACATCAGGGTCATACTTTCGCATTTTTCACATACTTGTTGAACAAATCCTGGGTTTTTTCTGGTTCGGATCGCGCAGTAATGTGGTACCACACTGAAACAGCCCAACAAACCTGGTTTCGATCAATATTTTTGAGGATAACGCATGTTAGGTCTAGCTTAGGCCTGGGATTTTCACGCATCAGACTCATACTTTCGCATTCTTCACATACTTGTTGAACGGATGCTGGGTTTTTCCTGGTTTCGATCACGTAGTAATGTGGGACCACACTGAAACAGTCGATTAAACCTGGTCTTGATAAATATTTTAGAGGACAACGCATGTTAGGTCTGGGTTAGGTCTAGGATTTGCCCTCATCAGGCTCATACTTTCGCATATTTCTCATACTTCATGGCTAGATCCTGGGCTTTTTCTGGATTGTATCACGTAGTAATGCGGTACCACGCTGAAACAGTCAATTAAACCTGGTTTCGATCAATACTTTAGAGGATAACGCATGTCAGGTCTAGCTTAGGCCTGGGATTTTCACGCATCAGACTCATACTTTCGTATTCTTCACATACTTGTTGAACGGATCCTGGGTTTTTTCTGGTTTGGATCACGTAGCAATGTGGGACCACACTGAAACAGTCGATTAAACCTGGTTTCGATCAATATTTTAGAGGATAACGCAAGTTTGGTCTGGGATAGGTCTGGGATTTGCCCTCATCAGGCTCATACTTTCGCGTTTTTCACATACTTGTTGAACAGATCCTGGGTTTTTTCTGGTTTGGGTCACGTAGTAATGTGGTACCACACTGAAACAGTCGATTAATCCAGGTTTCGATCAATATTTTTGAGGATAACGCATGTTAGGTCTAGGTTAGGCCTGGGATTTTCACGCATCAGACTCATACTTTCGCATTCTTCACATACTTGTTGAACGGATCCTGGGTTTTTTCTGGTTTGGATCACGTAGTAATGTGGGACCACACTGAAACAGTCGATTAAACCTGGTTTCGATCAATATTTTAGAGGATAACGCAAGTTTGGTCTGGGATAGGTCTGGGATTTACCCTCATCAGGCTCATACTTTCGCGTTTTTCACATACTTGTTGAACAGATCCTGGGTTTTTTCTGGTTTGGGTCACGTAGTAATGTGGTACCAAACTGAAACAGTCGATTAAACCAGGTTTCGATCAATATTTTTGAGGATAACGCATGTTAGGTCTAGGTTAGGCCTGGGATTTTCACGCATCAGACTCATACTTTCGCATTCTTCACATACTTGTTGAACGGATCCTGGGTTTTTTCTGGTTTGGATCACGTAGTAATGTTGGACCACACTGAAACAGTCAATTAAACCAGGTTTCGATCAATATTTTAGAGAATAATTCATGTTAGGTCTAGGTTAGGTCTGGGATTTGCTCTCATCAGGCTCATTCTTTCGCATATTTCTCATCCTTGATGTCTAGATCCTGGGCTTTTTCTGGATTGCATCACGTAGTAATGAAGTACAACACTGAAACAGTCAATTAAACCTGGTTTCCATCAATATTTTACAGGACAACGCATGTTAGGTCTAGGTTAGGCCTGGGATTTGCCCTCATCAGGGTCATACTTTCGCAGTTTTAACATGCATGTTGACCTGATCGAGGGTTTTTTCTGCTTTGGATCACGTAGTAAAGTGGTACCACACTAAAACAGTCAATTAAACCTGGTTTCGATCAATATTTTAGAGGATAACGCAAGTTAGGCCTGGGATAGGTCTAGGATTTGCCTTCATCAGGCTCATTCTTTCGCATATTTCTCATACTTGATGGCTAGATCCTGGGCTTTTTCTGGATTGCATCACGTAGTATTGTGGTACCACACTGAAACAGTCGATTAAACCAGGTTTCGGTCAATATTTTTGAGGATAACGCATGTTAGGTTTAGGTTAGGCCTGGGATTTTCACTCATCAGACTCATACTTTCGCATTCTTCACATACTTGTTGAACGGATCTTGGGTTTTTTCTGGTGTGGATCACGTAGTAATGTGGTACCACACTGATACTATCAATTAAACCTGGTCTTGATAAATATTTTAGAGGATAATGCATGTTAGGTCTGGGTTAGGTCTAGGATTTGCCCTCATCAGGCTCATACTTTCGCATATTTATTATACTTCATGGATAGATCCTGGGCTATTTTCTGGTTTGGATCACGTAGTAATGTGGTACCACACAGAAACATTCAAATAAACCTGGTCTTGATAAATATTTTAGAGGATAACGCATGTTAGGTTTGGGTTAGGTCTAGGATTTGCCAACATCGGGCTCATACTTTCGCATATTTCTCATACTTCATGGCTAGATCCTGGGCTGTTTCTGGAATGTATCACGTAGTAATGTGGTACCACGCTGAACCAGTCAATTAAACCTTGATTCGATCAATATTTTAGAGAATAACGCAAGTTAGGTCTGGGATATGTCTGGGATTCGCCCTCATCAGGCTCATACTTTCGCACACTTCGCGTACTCGTTTAACAGATCCTGGGTTTTTTCTGGTTTGGTTCATATAGAAATGTGGTACCACACTGAAACATTCAATTAAACCTGGTCTTGATAAATATTTTAGAGGATAACGCATGTTAGGTTTGGGTTAGGTCTAGGATTTGCCCTCATCAGGCTCATACTTTCGCATATTTCTCATACTTCATGGCTAGATCCTGGGCTATTTCTGGATTGGATCACGTAGTAATGTGATAACACACTGAAACATACAATGAAACCTGGTCTGGATAAATATTTTAGAGGATAACGCATCTTAGGTCTGTGTTAGGTCTAAGATTTGCCCTCCTCAGGCTCACAGTTTCGCGTTTTTCGCATACTTGTTGAACAGATCCCGGGTTTTCTCTGGTTTGGATCACGAAGTAGTGAGGTACCACACTGAAACATTCCATTAAACCTGGTTTCGCTCAATATCTTGGAAGATAACGCATGTAAGGTCTAGGTTAGGCCTGGGATTTGCCCTCATCAGGGTCATACTTTCGCAGTTTTAACATGCATGTTGACCTGATCTTGGGTTTTTTCTGGTGTGGATCACGTAGTAATATGGTACCACACTGATACAATCAATTAAACCTGGTCTTGATAAATATTTTAGAGGATAACGCATGTTAGGTCTGGGTTAGGTCTAGGATTTGCCCTCATCAGGCTCATACTTTCGCATATTTCTCATACTTCATGACTGGATCCTGGCCTGTTACTGGTTTGGATCACGTAGTAATGTGGTACCACACTGAAACAGTCAATTAAACCTGGTTTCGATCAATATTTTAGAGAATAATTCATGTTAGGTCTGGGTTAGGTCTAGGATTTGCCCTCATCAGGCTCATACTTTCGCATATTTCTCATACTTCATGACTGGATCCTGGCCTGTTACTGGTTTGGATCACGTAGTAATGTGGTACCACACTGAAACAGTCAATTAAACCTGGTTTCGATAAATATTTTAGAGAATAATTCATGTTAGGTCTAGGTTAGGCGAGGGATTTGCCCTCATCAGGGTCATACTTTCGCAGTTCTAACATACATGTTGACCTGATCGAGGGTTTTTTCTGCTTTGGATCACGTAGTAAAGTGGTACCACACTGAAACAGTCCACTAAACCTGGTTTGGATCAATATTTTAGAGGATAACGCATGTTAGGTCTAGGTTAGCCCTGAGATTTTCACTCATCAGACTCATACTTTCGCATTCTTCAAATACTTGTTGAACGGATCCTGGGTTTTTTCTGGTATGGTTCACGTAGTAATGTGGTACCACACTGATACAATCAATTAAACCAGGTCTTGATAAATATTTTAGATGATAACGCATGTTAGGTCTGGGTTTGGTCTAGGATTTGCCCTCATCACGCTCATACTTTCGCATATTTCTCATACTTCATGGCTAGATCCTGGGCTATTTCTGGATTGGATCACGTAGTAATGTGGTACCACACTGAAACAGCCCACTAAACCTGGTTCCGATAAATATATTTGAGGATAACGCATGTTAGGTCTGGGTTAGGTCTAGGATTTGCCCTCATCAGGCTCATACTTTCGCATATTTCTTATACTTCATGGATAGATCCTGGGCTATTTTCTGGTTTGGATCACATAGTAATGTGGTACCACACTGAAACAGTCCACTAAACCTAGTTTGGATCAATATTTTAGAGGATAATGCATGTTAGGTCTAGGTTAGCCCTGAGATTTTCACTCATCAGACTCATACTTTCGCATTCTTCAGATACTCGTTGAATGGATCCTGTGTTTTTTCTGGTATGGTTCACGTAGTAATGTGGTACAACACTGAAACAGTCGATTAAACCAGGTTTCGATCAATATTCTTGAGGATAACGCATGTTAGGTCTAGGTAAGGCCTGGGATTTTCACTCATCACTCTCATTCTTTCGCATTCTTCACATACCTGTTGAACGGATCCTGGGTTTTTTCTGCTTTGGATCTCGTAGTAAAGTGGTACCACACTGAAACATTCAAATAAACCTGGTCTTGATAAATATTTTAGAGGATAACGCATGTTAGGTTTGGGTTAGGTCTAGGAGTTGCACACATCAGGCTCATACTTTCGCATATTTCTCATACTTGATGGCTAGATCCTGGGCTTTTTCTGGATTGCATCACGTAGTAATGAAGTACAACACTGAAACAGTCAATTAAACCTGGTTTCCATCAATATCTTAGAGGACAACGCAAGTTAGGTCTGCGATAGGTCTGGGATTTGCCCTCATCAGACTCATACGTTCGCGTTTTTCACATACTTGTTGAACGGATCCTGGGTTTTTTCTGGTATGGTTCACGTAGTAATGTGGTACCACACTGATACAATCAATTAAACCAGGTCTTGATAAATATTTTAGATGATAACGCATGTTAGGTCTGGGTTTGGTCTAGGATTTGCCCTCATCACGCTCATACTTTCGCATATTTCTCATACTTCATGGCTAGATCCTGGGCTATTTCTGGATTGGATCACGTAGTAATGTGGTACCACACTGAAACAGCCCACTAAACCTGGTTCCGATAAATATTTTTGAGGATAACGCATGTTAGGTCTGGGTTAGGTCTAGGATTTGTCCTCATCAGGCTCATACTTTCGCATATTTCTCATACTTCATGGCTAGATCCTGGGCTATTTCTGGATTGGATCACGTAGTAATGTGGTACCACACTGAAACGGTCAATTAAACCTGGTTTCGATCAATATTTTAGAGGACAATGCAAGTTATGTCTGGGATAGGTCTGGGATTTGCCCACATCAGGGTCATACTTTCGCATTTTTCACATACTTGTTGAACAGATCCTGGGTTTTGTCTGGTTTGGATCGCGCAGTAATGTGGTACCACACTGAAACAGCCCACTAAACCTGGTTTCGATCAATATTTTAGAGGATAACGAAAGTTATGTCTAGGTTAGGCCTGGGATTTGCTCTCATCAGACTCATGCTTTCGCATTTTTCACATACTTGTTGAACAGATCCTGGGTTATTTTCTGGTTTGGATCACGCAGTAATGTGGTACCACACTGAAACATTCCGTTAAACCTGGTCTTGGTAAATATTTTAGAGGACAACGCAAGTTAGGTCTGCGATAGGTCTGGGATTTGCCCTCATCAGACTCATACGTTCGCGTTTTTCACATACTTGTTGAACGGATCCTGGGTTTTTTCTGGTATGGTTCAGGTAGTAATGTGGTACCACACTGATACAATCAATTAAACCAGGTCTTGATAAATATTTTAGATGATAACGCATGTTAGGTCTGGGTTTGGTCTAGGATTTGCCCTCATCACGCTCATACTTTCGCATATTTCTCATACTTCATGGCTAGATCCTGGGCTATTTCTGGATTGGATCACGTAGTAATGTGGTACCACACTGAAACAGCCCACTAAACCTGGTTCCGATAAATATTTTAGAGGATAACGCATGTTAGGTCTGGGATAGGTCTGGGATTTGCCCTCATCAGGCTCATACTTTCGCCTTTTTCACATACTTGTTGAACAGATCCTGGGTTTTTTCTGGTTTGAATCACGTAGTAGTGTGGCACCACACGGAAACAGTCCATCAAACCTGATTTGGATCAATATTTTAGAGGATAACGTATGTTAGGTCTAGGTTAGGTCTGGGATTTTCACTCATCAGACTCATACTTTCGCATTCTTCACATACTTGTTGAACGGATCCTGGGTTTTTTTCTGGTTTGGATCACGTAGTAATGTGGAACCACACTGAAACAATCAATTAAACCTGGTATTGATAATTATTTTAGAGGATAACGCATGTTAGGTCTGGGATAGGTCTGGGATTTGCGCTCATCAGACTCATACTTTCGCACACTTCACATACTCGTTGAACAGATCCTGGGTTATTTTCTGGTTTGGATCACGCAGTAATGTGGTACCACACTGAAACATTCCGTTAAACCTGGTCTTGGTAAATATTTTTGAGGATAACGCATGTTAGGTCTGGGTTAGGTCTAGGATTTGCCCTCATCAGGCTCATACTTTCGCATATTTCTTATACTTCATGGATAGATCCTGGGCTATTTTCTGGTTTGGATCACATAGTAATGTGGTACCACACTGAAACAGTCCACTAAACCAGGATTGGAACAATATTTTAGAGGATAACGCAAGTTAGGTCTGGGTAAGGCCTGGGATTTTCACTCATCAGACTCATTCTTTCGCATTCTTCACATACCTGTTGAACGGATCCTGGGTTTTTTCTGGTATGGTTCACGTAGTAATGTGGTACCACACTGAAACAGTCGATTAAACCAGGTCTTGATAATATTTTAGAGGATAACGCATGTTAGGTCTGGGTTAGTTCTAGGATTTGCTCTCGTCAGGCTCATACTTTCGCATATTTCTCATACTTGATGGCTAGATCCTGGGCTTTTTCTGGATTGCATCACGTAGTAATGAAGTACAACACTGAAACAGTCAATTAAGCCTGGTTTCCATCAATATTTTAGAGGATAACGAAAGTTATGTCTAGGTTAGGCCTGGGATTTGCTCTCATCAGACTCATGCTTTCGCATTTTTCACATACTTGTTGAACAGATCCTGGGTCTTTTCTGGTATGGATCACGCAGTAATGTGGTACCACACTGAAACATTCCGTTAAACCTGGTCTTGATAAATATTTTAGAGGATAACGCATGTTAGGTTTGGGTTAGGTCTAGGATTTGCCCACATCAGGCTCATACTTTCGCATATTTCTTATACTTCATGGATAGATCCTGGGCTATTTTCTGGTTTGGATCACATAGTAATGTGGTACCACACTGAAACAGTCCACTAAACCTAGTTTGGATCAATATTTTAGAGGATAATGCATGTTAGGTCTAAGTTAGCCCTGAGATTTTCACTCATCAGACTCATACTTTCGCATTCTTCACATACCTGATGAACGGATCCTGGGTTTTTTCTGGTATGGTTCACGTAGTAATGTGGTACAACACTGAAACAGTCGATTAAACCAGGTTTCGATCAATATTCTTGAGGATAACGCATGTTAGGTCTAGGTAAGGCCTGGGATTTTCACTCATCACTCTCATTCTTTCGCATTCTTCACATACCTGTTGAACGGATCCTGGGTTTTTTCTGCTTTGGATCTCGTAGTAAAGTGGTACCACACTGAAACATTCAAATAAACCTGGTCTTGATAAATATTTTAGAGGATAACGCATGTTAGGTTCGGGTTAGGTCTGGGATTTGCTCTCATCAGGCTCATTCTTTCGCATATTTCTCATACTTGATGGCTAGATCCTGGGCTTTTTCTGGATTGCATCACGTAGTAATGAAGTACAACACTGAAACAGACAATTAAACCTGGTTTCGTTAAATATTTTAGAGAATAATTCATGTTAGGTCTAGGTTAGGCGAGGGATTTGCCCTCATCAGGGTCATACTTTCGCAGTTCTAACATACATGTTGACCTGATCGAGGGTTTTTTCTGCTTTGGATCACGTAGTAAAGTGGTACCACACTGAAACAGTCCACTAAACCTGGTTTGGATCAATATTTTAGAGGATAACGCATGTTAGGTCTAGGTTATCCCTGAGATTTTCACTCATCAGACTCATACTTTCGCATTCTTCAGATACTTGTTGAACGGATCCTGGGTTTTTTCTGGTATGGTTCACGTAGTAATGTGGTACCACACTGATACAATCAATTAAACCAGGTCTTGATAAATATTTTAGATGATAACGCATGTTAGGTCTGGGTTTGGTCTAGGATTTGCTCTCATCACGCTCATACTTTCGCATATTTCTCATACTTCATGGCTAGATCCTGGGCTATTTCTGGATTGGATCACGTAATAATGTGGTACCACACTGAAACAGCCCACTAAACCTGGTTGCGATCAATATTTTAGAGGATAACGAAAGTTATGTCTAGGTTAGGCCTGGGATTTGCTCTCATCAGACTCATGCTTTCGCATTTTTCACATACTTGTGGAACAAATCCTGGGTTTTTTCTGGTATGGATCACGTAGTAATGTGGTACCACACTGAAACATTCAAATAAACCAGGTCTTGATAAATATTTTAGATGATAACACATGTTAGGTCTGGGTTAGGTCTAGGATTTGTCCTCATCAGGCTCATACTTTCGCATATTTCTCATACTTCATGGCTAGATCCTGGGCTATTTCTGGATTGGATCACGTAGTAATGTGGTACCACACTGAAACGGTCAATTAAACCTGGTTTCGATCAATATTTTAGAGGACAATGCAAGTTAGGTCTGGGATAGGTCTGGGATTTGCCCACATCAGGGTCATACTTTCGCATTTTTCACATACTTGTTGAACAGATCCTGGGTTTTGTCTGGTTTGGATCGCGCAGTAATGTGGTACCACACTGAAACAGCCCACTAAACCTGGTTTCGATCAATATTTTAGAGGATAACGAAAGTTATGTCTAGGTTAGGCCTGGGATTTGCTCTCATCAGACTCATGCTTTCGCATTTTTCACATACTTGTTGAACAGATCCTGGGTCTTTTCTGGTATGGATCACGCAGTAATGTGGTACCACACTGAAACATTCCGTTAAACCTGGTCTTGGTAAATATTTTTGAGGATAACGCATGTTAGGTCTGGGTTAGGTCTAGGATTTGCCCTCATCAGGCTCATACTTTCGCATATTTCTTATACTTCATGGATAGATCCTGGGCTATTTTCTGGTTTGGATCACATAGTAATGTGGTACCACACTGAAACAGTCCACTAAACCAGGTTTGGAACAATATTTTAGAGGATAACGCAAGTTAGGTCTGGGTAAGGCCTGGGATTTTCACTCATCAGACTCATTCTTTCGCATTCTTCACATACCTGTTGAACGGATCCTGGGTTTTTTCTGGTATGGTTCACGTAGTAATGTGGTACCACACTAAAACAGTCGATTAAACCAGGTCTTGATAATATTTTAGAGGATAACGCATGTTAGGTCTGGGTTAGGTCTAGGATTTGCTCTCGTCAGGCTCATACTTTCGCATATTTCTCATACTTGATGGCTAGATCCTGGGCTTTTTCTGGATTGCATCACGTAGTAATGAAGTACAACACTGAAACAGTCAATTAAGCCTGGTTTCCATCAATATCTTAGAGGACAACGCAAGTTAGGTCTGGGATAGGTCTGGGATTTGCCCTCATCAGACCCATACGTTCGCGTTTTACACATACTTCATGAACGGATCCTGGGTTTTTTCTGGTTTGGATCACGTAGTAATGTGGTACCACACTGCAACATTCAAATAAACCTGGTCTTGATAAATATTTTAGAGGATAACGCATGTTAGGTTTGGGTTAGGTCTAGGATTTGCCCACATCAGGCTCATACTTTCGCATATTTCTCATACTTCCTGGGCTGTTTCTGGATTGTATCACGTAGTAATGTGGTACCACGCTGAAACAGTCAATTAAACCTTGTTTCGATCAATATTTTAGAGGATAACGCAAGTTAGGTCTGGGATAGGTCTGGGATTCGCCCTCATCAGGCTCATACTTTCGCACACTTCACAGACTCGTTTAACAGATCCTGGGTTTTTTCTGGTTTGGATCACGTAGTAATGTGGTACCACACTGAAACATTCAATTAAACCTGGTCTTGATCAATATTTTAGAGGATAACGCATGTTAGGTTTGGGTTAGGTCTAGGATTTGCCCACATCAGGCTCATACTTTCGCATATTTCTCATACTTGATGGCTAGATCCTGGGCTTTTTCTGGATTGCATCACGTAGTAATGAAGTACAACACTGAAACATTCAATTAAACCTGGTTTCCATCAATATCTTAGAGGACAACGCAAGTTAGGTCTGCGATAGGTCTGGGATTTGCCCTCATCAGACTCATACGTTCGCGTTTTTCACATACTTGTTGAACAGATCCTGGGTTTTTTCTGGTTTGGTTGACGTAGTAATGTGGTACCACACTGAAACAGCCCACTAAACCTTGTTTCGATCAATATTTTAGAGGATAACGAAAGTTATGTCTAGGTTAGGCCTGGGATTTGCTCTCATCAGACTCATGCTTTCGCATTTTTCACATACTTGTTGAACAGATCCTGGGTTTTTTCTGGTATGGATCACGCAGTAATGTGGTATCACACTGAAACATTCAGTTAAACCTGGTCTTGATAAATATTTTTGAGGATAACGCATGTTAGGTCTGGGTTAGGTCTAGGATTTGCCCTCATCAGGCTCATACTTTCGCATATTTCTTATACTTCATGGATAGATCCTGGGCTATTTTCTGGTTTGGATCACATAGTAATGTGGTACCACACTGAAACAGTCCACTAAACCTAGTTTGGATCAATATTTTAGAGGATAATGCATGTTAGGTCTAGGTTAGCCCTGAGATTTTCACTCATCAGACTCATACTTTCGCATTCTTCAGATACTTGTTGAACGGATCCTGGGTTTTTTCTGGTATGGTTCACGTAGTAATGTGGTACCACACTGATACAATCAATTAAACCAGGTCTTGATAAATATTTTAGATGATAACGCATGTTAGGTCTGGGTTTGGTCTAGGATTTGCCCTCATCACGCTCATACTTTCGCATATTTCTCATACTTCATGGCTAGATCCTGGGCTATTTCTGGATTGGATCACGTAATAATGTGGTACCACACTGAAACAGCCCACTAAACCTGGTTCCGATCAATATTTTAGAGGATAACGAAAGTTATGTCTAGGTTAGGCCTGGGATTTGCTCTCATCAGACTCATGCTTTCGCATTTTTCACATACTTGTGGAACAAATCCTGGGTTTTTTCTGGTATGGATCACGTAGTAATGTGGTACCACACTGAAACATTCAGCTAAACCTGGTCTTGATAAATATTTTTGCGGATAACGCATGTTAGGTCTGGGTTAGGTCTAGGATTTGCCCTCATCAGGCTCATACTTTCGCATATTTCTTATACTTCATGGATAGATCCTGGGCTACTTTCTGGTTTGGATCACATAGTAATGTGGTACCACACTGAAACAGTCCACTAAACCTAGTTTGGATCAATATTTTAGAGGATAATGCATGTTAGGTCTAGGTTAGCCCTGAGATTTTCACTCATCAGACTCATACTTTCGCATTCTTCAGATACTCGTTGAATGGATCCTGTGTTTTTTCTGGTATGGTTCACGTAGTAATGTGGTACAACACTGAAACAGTCGATTAAACCAGGTTTCGATCAATATTCTTGAGGATAACGCATGTTAGGTCTAGGTAAGGCCTGGGATTTTCACTCATCACTCTCATTCTTTCGCATTCTTCACATACCTGTTGAACGGATCCTGGGTTTTTTCTGCTTTGGATCTCGTAGTAAAGTGGTACCACACTGAAACATTCAAATAAACCTGGTCTTGATAAATATTTTAGAGGATAACGCATGTTAGGTTTGGGTTAGGTCTAGGATTTGCCCACATCAGGCTCATACTTTCGCATATTTCTCATACTTGATGGCTAGATCCTGGGCTTTTTCTGGATTGCATCACGTAGTAATGAAGTACAACACTGAAACAGTCAATTAAACCTGGTTTCCATCAATATCTTAGAGGACAACGCAAGTTAGGTCTGGGATAGGTCTAGGATTTGCCCTCATCAGGCTCATACTTTCGCATATTTCTTATACTTCATGGATAGATCCTGGGCTATTTTCTGGTTTGGATCACATAGTAATGTGGTACCACACTGAAACAGTCGATTAAACCAGGTTTCGATCAATATTTTTGAGGATAACGTATGTTAGGTCTAGGTTAGGCCTGGGATTTTCACTCATCAGACTCATTCTATCGCATACTTCACATACCTGTTGAACGGATCCTGGGTTTTTTCTGGTTTGGATCACGTAGTAATGTGGGACCACACTGAAACAATCAATTAAACCTGGTCTTGATAAATATTTTAGAGGATAACGCATGTTAGGTCTGGGTTAGGTCTAGGATTTGCCCTCATCAGGCTCATACTTTCGCATATTTCTCATACTTCATGGCTAGATCCTGGGCTTTTTCTGGATTGCATCACGTAGTAATGAAGTACAACACTGAAACAGTCAATTAAACCTGGTTTCGATAAATATTTCAGAGAATAACTCATGTTAGGCCTAGGTTAGGCCTGGGATTTGCCCTCATCAGGGTCATACTTTCGCAGTTCTAACATACGTGTTGACCTGATCGAGGGTTTTTTCTGCTTTGGATCACGTAGTAAAGTGGTACCACACTGAAACAGTACACTAAACCTGGTTTGGATCAATATTTTAGAGGATAATGCATGTTAGGTCTAGGTTAGGCCTGGGATTTTCACTCATCAGATTCATTCTTTCGCATTCTTCACATACTTGTTGAACGGATCCTGGGTTTTTTCTGGCTTGGATCACGTAGTAATGTGGTACCATACTGAAACATTCAGTTAAACCTGGTCTTGATAAATATTTTTGAGGATAACGCATGTTAGGTCTGGGTTAGGCCTGGGATTTGCCCTCATCAGGGTCATACTTTCGCAGTTCTAACATACACGTTGACCTGATCGGGGGTTTTTTCTGCTTTGGATCACGTAGTAGAGTGGTACCACACTGAAACAGTCCACTAAACCTGGTTTGGATCAATATTTTAGAGGATAATGCATGTTAGGTCCAGGTTAGCCCTGAGATTTTCACTCATCAGACTCATACTTTCGCATTCTTCAGATACCTGTTGATCGGATCCTGGGTTTTTTCTGGTATGGTTCACGTAGTAATGTGGTACCACACTGAAACAATCAATTAAACCAGGTCTTGATAAATATTTTAGATGATAACGCATGTTAGGTCTGGGTTAGGTCTAGGATTCGCTCTCGTCAGGCTCATACTTTCGCATATTTCTCATACCTCATGGCTAGATCCTGGGCTATTTCTGGATTGGATCACGTAGTAATGTGGTACCACACCGAATCAGTCAATTAAACCTGGTTTCGATCAATATTTTAGAGGATAACGCAAGTTAGGTCTGGTTTAGGTCTGGGATTTGCCCTCATCAGGCTCATACTTTCGCGATTTTCACATACTTGTTGAACAGATCCTGGGTTTTTTTCTGGTTTGGATCACGTAGTAGTGTGGTACCACACTGAAACTGTCCATTAAACCTGGTTTCGATCAATATTCTTGAGGATAACGCATGTTAGGTCTAGGTTAGGCCGAGGATTTTCACTCATCAGACTCATACTTTCGCATTCTTCACATATTTGTTGAACGGATCCCGGGCTATTTCTGGTTTGGATCACGTAGTAATGTGGTACCACACTGAAACAATCAATTAAACCAGGTCTTGATAAATATTTTAGATGATAACGCATGTTAGGTCTGGGTTAGGTCTAGGATTTGCCCTCATCAGGCTCATACTTTCGCATATTTCTCATACTTCATGGCTAGATCCTGGGCTATTTCTGGATTGGATCACGTAGTAATGTGGTACCACACTGAAACAGTCAATTAAACCTGGTTTCGATCAACATTTTAGAGGTCAATGCATGTTAGGTCTGGGATAGGTCTGGGATTTGCCCACATCAGGGTCATACTTTCGCATTTTTCACATACTTGTTGATCAGATCCTGGGTTTTTTATGGTTTGGATCGGGCAGTAATGTGGTACCACACTGAAACAGCCCACTAAACCTGGTTTCGATCAATATTTTAGAGGATGACGAAAGTTATGTCTAGGTTACGCCTGGGATTTGCTCTCATCAGACTCGTGCTTTCGCATTTTTCACATACTTGTTGAACAGATCCTGGGTTTTTTCTGGTATGGATCACGTAGTAATGTGGTACCATACTGAAACATTCAGTTAAACCTGGTCTTGATAAATATTTTTGAGGATAACGCATGTTAGGTTTGGGTTAGGTCTAGGATTTGCTCTCATCAGGGTCATACTTTCGCAGTTTTAACATACATGTTGACCTGATCGAGGTTTTTTTCTGCTTTGGATCACGTAGTAAAGTGGTACCACACTGAAACAGTCCATTAAACCTGGTTTGGATCAATATTTTTGAGGATAACGCATGTTAGGTCTAGGTTAGGCCGGGGAATTTCACTCATCAGGCTCATACTTTCGCATATTTCTCATACTTCATGGCTAGATCCTGGGCTGTTTCTGGATTGTATCACATAGTAATGTGGTACCACGCTGAAACAGTCGATTAAACCTGGTTTCGGTCAATGTTTTAGAGGATAACGCAAGTTAAGTCTGGGATAGGTCTGGGATTTGACCTCATCAGACTCATACTTTCGCGTCTTTCACATACTTGTTGAACAGATCCGGGGTTTTTTCTGGTTTGGATCACGTAGTAGTGTGGTACCACACTGAAACAGTCCATTAAACTTGGTTGCGATCAATATTTTAAAGGATAACGCAAGTTAAGTCTGGGATTGGTCTGGGATTTGACCTCATCAGACTCACACTTTCGCACACTTCACATACTCGTTGAACAGATCCTGGGTTATTTTCTGGTTTGGATCACATAGTAATGTGATACCACAGTGAATCGGTAGATTAAACCAGGTTTCGATCAATATTTTTGAGGATAACGCATGTTAGGTCTAGGTTAGGCCTGGGATTTGCTCTCATCAGGCTCATACTTTCGCATTCTTCACATACTTGTTGAACGGATCATGGGTTTTTTCTGGTTTCGTTCACGTAGTAATGTGGTACCACACTGAAACATTCAATTAAACCTGATCTTGATAAATATTTGAGGGGATAACGCATGTTAGGTTTGGGTTAAGTCCTGGATTTGCCCTCATCAGGCTCATACTTTCGCATATTTCTCATACTTCATGGCCAGATCCTGGGCTGTTTCTGGATTGTATCACGTAGTAATTTGGTACGACGCTGAAACAGTCAATTAAACCTGGTTTCGATCAATATTTTGCAGGATAACGCAAGCTAGGTCTGGCATAGGTCTGGGATTCGCCCTCATCAGACTCATACTTTCGCGTTTTTCACATACTTGTTGAACTGATCCTGGGTTATTTTCTGGTTTGGATCACATAGTAATGTGATACCACAGTGAATCGGTAGATTACACCAGGTTTCGATCAATATTTTTGAGGATAACGCATGTTAGGTCTAGGTTAGGCCTGGGATTTTCACTCATCAGACTCATACTTTCGCATTCTTCACATACTTGTTGTACGGCTCCTGGGTTTTTTCTGGTTTGGATCACGTAGTAATGTGGAACCACACTGAAACAGTCAATTAAACCTGGTTTCGATCAATATTTTTGAGAATAATTCATGTTAGGTCTCGGTTAGGTCTGGGATTTGCTCTCATCAGGCTCATTCTTTCGCATATTTCTCATACTTGACGGCTTGATCCTGGGCTTTTTCTGGATTGCATCACGTAGTAATGCAGTACAACACAGAAACAGTCAATTAAACCTGGTTTCCATCAATATCTTAGAGGACAACGCAAGTTAGGTCTGGGATAGGTCTGGGATTTTCACTCATTAGGCTCATACTTTCGCATTCTTCACATACTTGTTGAACAGATCCTGGGTTTTCTCTGGTTTGGATCACGTAGTAGTGTGGTACCACACTGAAACAGTCCATTAAACCTGGTTTGGATCAATATTTTAGAGGATAACGCATGTTAGGTCTAGGCTAGCCCTGGGATTTTCACTCATCAGACTCATACTTTCGCATTCTTCACATACTTGTTGAACGGATCCTGGGTTTTTTCTGGTTTCGTTCACGTAGTAATGTGGTACCACACTGAAACATTCAATTAAACCTGATCTTGATAAATATTTGAGGGGATAACGCATGTTAGGTTTGGGTTAAGTCCTGGATTTGCCCTCATCAGGCTCATACTTTCGCATATTTCTCATACTTCATGGCCAGATCCTGGGCTGTTTCTGGATTGTATCACGTAGTAATTTGGTACGACGCTGAAACAGTCAATTAAACCTGGTTTCGATCAATATTTTGCAGGATAACGCAAGCTAGGTCTGGCATAGGTCTGGGATTCGCCCTCATCAGACTCATACTTTCGCGTTTTTCACATACTTGTTGAACTGATCCTGGGTTATTTTCTGGTTTGGATCACATAGTAATGTGATACCACAGTGAATCGGTAGATTACACCAGGTTTCGATCAATATTTTTGAGGATAACGCATGTTAGGTCTAGGTTAGGCCTGGGATTTTCACTCATCAGACTCATACTTTCGCATTCTTCACATACTTGTTGTACGGCTCCTGGGTTTTTTCTGGTTTGGATCACGTAGTAATGTGGAACCACACTGAAACAGTCAATTAAACCTGGTTTCGATCAATATTTTTGAGAATAATTCATGTTAGGTCTCGGTTAGGTCTGGGATTTGCTCTCATCAGGCTCATTCTTTCGCATATTTCTCATACTTGACGGCTTGATCCTGGGCTTTTTCTGGATTGCATCACGTAGTAATGCAGTACAACACAGAAACAGTCAATTAAACCTGGTTTCCATCAATATCTTAGAGGACAACGCAAGTTAGGTCTGGGATAGGTCTGGGATTTTCACTCATTAGGCTCATACTTTCGCATTCTTCACATACTTGTTGAACAGATCCTGGGTTTTCTCTGGTTTGGATCACGTAGTAGTGTGGTACCACACTGAAACAGTCCATTAAACCTGGTTTGGATCAATATTTTAGAGGATAACGCATGTTAGGTCTAGGCTAGCCCTGGGATTTTCACTCATCAGACTCATACTTTCGCATTCTTCACATACTTGTTGAACGGATCCTGGGTTTTTTCTGGTTTCGTTCACGTAGTAATGTGGTACCACACTGAAACATTCAATTAAACCTGATCTTGATAAATATTTGAGGGGATAACGCATGTTAGGTTTGGGTTAAGTCCTGGATTTGCCCTCATCAGGCTCATACTTTCGCATATTTCTCATACTTCATGGCCAGATCCTGGGCTGTTTCTGGATTGTATCACGTAGTAATTTGGTACCACGCTGAAACAGTCAATTAAACCTGGTTTCGATCAATATTTTGCAGGATAACGCAAGCTAGGTCTGGCACAGGTCTGGGATTTGCTCTCATCAGGCTCACACTTTCGCACACTTCACATACTCGTTTGACTGATCCTGGGTTATTTTCTGGTTTGGATCACGTAGTAATGTGGGACCACATTGAAACAGTCAATTAAACCTGGTTTCGATCAATATTTTAGAGAATAATTCATGTTAGGTCTAGGTTAGGTCTGGGATTTGCTCTCATCAGGCTCATTCTTTCGCATATTTCTCATACTTGATGGCTAGATGCTGGGCTTTTTCTGGATTGCATCACGTAGTAATGAAGTACAACACTGAAACAGTCAATTAAACCTGGTTTCCATCAATATCTTACAGGACAACGCAAGTTAGGTCTGGGATAGGTCTGGGATTTGCCCTCATCAGGCTCATACTTTCCGCGTTTTTCACATACTTGTTGAACAGATCCTGGGTTTTTTCTGGTTTGGATCACGTAGTAGTGTGGGACCACACTGAAACAATCAATTAAACCTGGTCTTGATAAATATTTTAGAGGATAACGCATGTTAGGTCTGGGATAGGACTGGGATTTGCCCTCATCAGACTCATACTTTCGCACACTACACATACTCGTTGAACAGATCCTGGGTTTTTCTGGTTTGGATAACGTAGTAATGTGGTACCACACTGAAACAGTCGATTAAACCAGGTTTCGATCAATATTTTTGAGGATAACGCATGTTAGGTCTAGGTTAGGCCTGGGGTTTTCACTCATCAGGCTCATACTTTCGCATTCTTCACATACTTGTTGAACGGATCCTGGGTTTTTTCTGGTTTGGATCACGTAGTAATGTGGGACCACACTGAAACAGTCAATTGAACCTGGTTTCGATCAATATTTTAGAGAATAATTCATGTTAGGTCTAGGTTAGGTCTGGGATTTGCTCTCATCAGGCTCATTCATTCGCATATTTCTCATACTTGATATCTAGATCCTGGGCTTTTTCTGGATTGCATCACGTAGTAATGAAGTACAACACTGAAACAGTCAATTAAACCTGGTTTCCATCAATATCTTAGAGGACAACGCAAGTTAGGTCTGGGATAGGTCGGGGATTTGCCCTCATATAGACTCATACTTTCGCACACTGCACATACTTTTGGAACAGATCCTGGGTTATTTTCTGGTTTGGATCACATAGTAATGTGGTACCACACTGAAACAGTCGATTAAACCAGGTTTCGATCAATATTTTTGAGGACAACGCATGTTAGGTCTTGGTAAGGCCTGTGATTTTCACTCATCAGACTCATACTTTCGCATTCTTCACATACTTGTTGAACGGATAATGGGTTTTTTCTGGTTTGGATCACGTAGTAATGTGGGACCACACTGAAACAATGAATTAAACCTGGTCTTGATAAATATTTTAGAGGATAACGCATGTTAGGTCTAGGTTAGGTCTGGGATTTTCACTCATCAGACTCATACTTTCGCATTCTTCACATACTTGTTGAACGGATCCTGGGTTTTTCCTGGTTTGGATCACGTAGTAATGTGGTACCACACTGAAACAGTCGATTAAACCTGGTTTCGATCAATATCTTAGAGGATAACGCAAGTTAAGTCTGGGATTGGTCTGGGATTTGACCTCATCAGACTCACACTTTCGCACACTTCACATACTCGTTGAACAGATCCTGGGTTATTTTCTGGTTTGGATCACATAGTAATGTGATACCACACTGAAACGGTAGATTAAACCAGGTTTCGATCAATATTTTTGAGAATAATTCATGTCAGGTCTCGGTTAGGTCTGGGATTTGCTCTCATCAGGCTCATTCTTTCGCATATTTCTCATACTTGATGGCTAGATCCTGGGCTTTTTCTGGATTGCATCACGTAGTAATGAAGTACAACACAGAAACAGTCAATTAAACCTGGTTTCCATCAATATCTTAGAGGACAACGCAAGTTAGGTCTGGGATAGGTCTGGGATTTTCACTCATTAGGCTCATACTTTCGCATTCTTCACATACTTGTTGAACAGATCCTGGGTTTTCTCTGGTTTGGATCACGTAGTAGTGTGGTACCACACTGAAACAGTCCATTAAACCTGGTTTGGATCAATATTTTAGAGGATAACGCATGTTAGGTCTAGGTTAGCCCTGGGATTCTCACTCATCGGACTCATACTTTCGCATTCTTCACATACATGTTGAACGGATCATGGGTTTTTTCTGGTTTGGATCACGTAGTAATGTGGGACCACACTGAAACAATCAATTAAACCTGGTCTTGATAAATATTTTAGAGGATAACGCATGTTAGGTCTGGGATAGGTCGGGGATTTGCCCTCATCAGCCTCATACTTTCGCACACTTCACATACTCGTTGAACAGATCCTGGGTTTTTTCTGGTTTGGATCACGTAGTAATGTGGGACCACACTGAACAGTCAATTAAACCTAGTTTCGATCAATATCTTAGAGAATAATTCATGTTAGGTCTAGGTTAGGTCTGGGATTTGCTCTCATCAGGCTCATACTTTCGCACACTTCACATACTCGTTTGACAGATCCTGGGTTATTTTCTGGTTTGGATCACGTAGTAATGTGGGACCACACTGAAACAGTCAATTAAACCTGGTTTCGATCAATATTTTAGAGAATAATTCATGTTATGTCTAGGTTAGGTCTGGGATTTGCTCTCATCAGGCTCATTCTTTCGCATATTTCTCATACTTGATGGCTAGATCCTGGGCTTTTTCTGGATTGCATCACGTAGTAATGAAGTACAACACTGAAACAGTCAATTAAACCTGGTTTCCATCAATATCTTAGAGGATAACGCATGTTAGGTCTAGGTTAGCCCTGGGATTTTCACTCATCAGACTCATACTTTCGCATTCTTCACATACTTGTTGAACTGATCCTGGGTTTTTTCTGGTTTGGATCACGACGTAATGTGGTACCACACTGAAACAGTCGATCAAACCTGGTTTCAATCAATATTTTAGAGGATAACGCAAGTTAGGTCTGGGATAGGTCTGGGATTTGACCCCATCAGACTCACACTTTCGCACACTTCACATACTCGTTGAACAGATCCTGGGTTATTCTCTGGTTTGGATCACATAGTAATGTGGTACCACACTGAAACAGTCGATTAAACCAGGTTTCGATCAATATTTTAGAGAATAATTCATGTGATGTCTAGGTTAGGTCTGGGATTTGCTCTCATCAGGCTCATTCTTTCGCATATTTCTCATACATGTTGAACAGATCCTGGGTTTTTTCTGGTTTGTATCACGTAGTAATGTGGGACCACACTGAAACAGTTCATTAAACTTGGTTTCGCTCAATATTTTAGAGGATAACGCATGTTAGGTCTAGGTTAGGTCTGGGATTTGCTCTCATCAGGCTCATTCTTTCGCATATTTCTCATACTTGATGGCTACATCCTGGGCTTTTTCTGGATTGCATCACGTAGTAATGTAGTACCACACTGAAACAGTCAATGAAACCTGGTTTTCGTCAATACTTTAGAGGACAACGCCAGTTAGGTCTAGGTAAGGCCTGAGATTTTCACTGATCAGACTCATACTTTCGCATTCTTCACATACTTGTTGAACGGATCCTGGGTTTTTTCTGGTTTGGATCACGTAGTAATGTGGTACCACACTGAAACAGTCGATTAAACCTGGTTTCGATCAATATTTTAGAGGATAACGCAAGTTAAGTCTGGGATTGGTCTGGGATTTGACCTCATCAGACTCACACTTTCGCACACTTCACATACTCGTTGAACAGATCGTGGGTATTTTCTGGTTTGGATCACATAGTAATGTGGTACCACACTGAAACAGTCGATTAAACCTGGTTGCGATCAATATTTTAGAGGATAACGCATGTTAGGTCTAGGTTAGCCCTGGGATTTTCACTCATCAGACTCATACTTTCGCATATTTCTCATACTTCATGACTAGATCCTGGGCTGTTTCTGGATTGTATCACGTAGTAATTTTGTACCACGCTGAAACAGTCAATTAAACCAGGTTTCGATCAATATTTTTGAGGATAACGCATGTTAGGTCTTGGTTAGGTCTGGGATTTTCACTCATCAGACTCATATTTTCGCATTCTTCACATACTTGTTGAACGGATCATGGGTTTTTTCTGGTTTGGATCAGGTAGTAATGTGGGACCACACTGAAACAATTAATTAAACCTGGTCTTGATAAATATTTTAGAGGATAACGCATGTTAGGTCTGGGATAGGTCTAGGATTTGCCCTCATCAGGCTCATACCTTCGCATATTTCTCATACTTCATGGCTAGATCCTGGGCTATTTCTGGATTGGATCACGTAGTAATGTGGTACCACACCGAAATAGTCAATTAAACCTGGTCTTGATAAATATTTTAGAGGTTAACGCATGTTAGGTCTGGGTAAGGTCTAGGATTTGCCCTCGTCAGGATCATACTTTCGCATATTTCTCATACTTCATGGCTTGATCCTGGGCTATTTCTGGATTAGATCACGTAGTAATGTGGTACCACACTGAAACAGTCAATTAAACTTGGTTTCCATCAATATCTTAAAGGACAACGCAAGTTAGGTCTGGGATAGGTCTTGGATTTGCCCTCATCAGGCTCATACTTTCGCGTTTTTCACATACTTTTTGAACAGATCCTGGGTTTTTTCTGGTTTGGATCGCGTAGTAGTATGGTACCACACTGAAACAGTCCATTGAACCTGGTTTGGATCAATATTTTAGAGGATAACGCATGTTAGGTCTAGGTTAGGTCTGGGATTTTCACTCATCAGACTCATACTTTCGCATTCTTCAGATACCTGTTGTACGGATCCTGGGTTTTTTCTGGTTTGGATCTCGCAGTAATGTGGGACCACACTGAAACAATCAATTAAACCTGGTCTTGATAAATATTTTAGAGGATAACGCATGTTAGGTCTGGGTTAGGCCAGGGATTTGCCCTCATCGGGGTCATACTTTCACAGTTCTAACATACATGTTGACCTGATCGAGGGTTTTTTCTGCTTTGGATCATGTAGTAAAGTGGTACCACACTGAAACAGTCCACTAAACCTGGTTTGGATCAATATTTTAGAGGATAATGCATGTTAGGTCTAGGTTAGCCCTGAGATTTTCACTCATCAGACTCATACTTTCGCATTCTTCAGATACCTGTTGTACGGATCCTGGGTTTTTTCTGGTATGGTTCACGTAGTAATGTGGTACCATACTGAAACATTCAGTTAAACCTGGTCTTGATAAATATTTTTGAGGATAACGCATGTTAGGTCTGGGTTAGGCCTGGGATTTACCCTCATCAGGGTCATACTTTCGCAGTTCTAACATACATGTTGACCTGATCGAGGGTTTTTTCTGCTTTGGATCACGTAGTAAAGTGGTACCACACTGAAACAGTCCACTAAACCTGGTTTGGATCAATATTTTAGAGGATAATGCATGTTAGGTCTAGGTTAGCCCTGAGATTTTCACTCATCAGACTCATACTTTCGCATTCTTCAGATACCTGTTGAACGGATCCTGGGTTTTTTCTGGTATGGTTCACGTAGTAATGTGGTACCACACTGAAACAATCAATTAAACCAGGTCTTGATAAATATTTTAGATGATAACGCATGTTAGGTCTGGGTTAGGTCTAGGATTTGCCCTCATCAGGCTCATACTTTCGCATATTTCTCATACTTCATGGCTAGATCCTGGGCTATTTCTGCATTGGATCACGTAGTAATGTGGTACCACACTGAGACAGTCAATTAAACTTGGTTTCCATCAATATCTTAAAGGACAACGCAAGTTAGGTCTGGGATAGGTCTGGGATTTGCCCACATCTGGGTCATACTTTCGCATTTTTCACATACTTGTTGAACAGATCCTGGGGGTTTTCTGGTTTGGATCGCGCAGTAATGTGGTACCACACTGAAACAGCCCACTAAACCTTGTTTTGATCAATATTTTAGAGGATAACGAAAGTTATGTCTTGGTTAGGCCTGGGATTTGCCCTCATCAGACTCATGCTTTCGCATTTTTCACATACTTGTTGAACAGATCCTGGGTTTTTTTCTGGTTTGGATCACGTAGTAATGTGGTACCACACTGAAACATTCAATTAAACCTGGTCTTGATAAATATTTTAGAGGATAACGCATGTTAGGTTTGGGTTAGGTCTAGGATTTGCCCTCATCAGGCTCATACTTTCGCATATCTCTCATACTTCATGGCTAGATCCTGGGCTGTTTCTGGATTGTATCACATAGTAATGTGGTACCACGCTGAAACAGTCGATTAAACCTGGCTTCGATCAATATTTTAGAGGATAACGCAAGTTAAGTCTGGGATAGTTCTGGGATTTGACCTCATCAGACTCATACTTTCGCATTTTTCACATACTTGTTGAACAGATCCTGGGTTCTTTCTGGTTTGGATCACGTAGTAGTGTGGTACCACACTGAAACAGTCCATTAAACCTGGTTTTGATCAATATTTTAGAGAATAATTCATGTTAGGTCTAGGTTAGGTCTGCGATTTGCTCTCATCAGGCTCATTCATTCGCATATTTCTCATACTTGATGGCTAGATCCTGGGCTTTTTCTGGATTGCATCACGTAGCAATGAAGTACAACACTGAAACAGTCAATTAAACCAGGTTTCGATGAATATTTTAGAGAATAATTCATGTTAGGTCTAGGTTATGTCTGGGATTTGCTCCCATCAGGCTCATTCTTTCCATTATTTGTCATACTTGATGGCTAGATCCTGGGCTTTTTCTGGATTGCATCACGTAGTAATGAAGTACAACACTGAAACAGTCAATTAAACCTAGTTTCCATCAATATCTTAGAGGACAACGCAAGTTAGGTCTGGGAAAGGCCTGGGATTTGCCCACATCAGGCTCATACTTTCGCATATTTCTCATACTTCATGGCTAGATCCTGGGTTTTTTCTGGTTTGGATCACGTAGTATAGGGTACCACACTGAAACAGTCCATTAAACCTGGTTTGGATCTATATTTTAGAGGATAACGCATGTTAGGTCTAGGTTAGGTCTCAGATTTGCCCTCATCAGACTCATACTTTCGCGTTTCTCACATACTTGTTGAACAGATCCTGGGTTATTTTCTGGTTTGGATCACATAGTAATGTGGTACCACACTGAAACAGTCGATTAAACCAGGTTTCGATCAATATTTTTGAGGATAACGCATGTTAGGTCTAGGTTAGGCCTGGGATTTTCACTCATCAGTCTCATACTTTCGCATTCTTCACATACTTGTTGAACGGATCCTGGGTTTTTTCTGGTTTGGATCACGTAGTAATGTGGGGCCACACTGAAACAGTCAATTAAACCTAGATTCGATCAATATTTTAGAGAATAATTCATGTTAGGTCTAGGTTAGGTCTGGGATTTGCTCTCATCAGGCTCATAATTTCGCACACTTCACATACTCGTTTGACAGATCCTGGGTTATTTTCTGGTTTGGATCACGTAGTAATGTGGGACCACACTGAAACAGTCAATTAAACCTGGTTTCGATCAATATTTTAGAGAATAATTCATGTTATGTCTAGGTTAGGTCTGGGATCTGCTCTCATCAGGCTCATTCTTTCGCATATTTCTCATACTTGATGGCTAGATCCTGGGCTTTTTCTGGATTGCATCACGTAGTAATGTGGTACCACACTGAAACATTCAATTAAACCTGGTCTTGATAAATATTTCAGAGGACAACGCAAGTTAGGTCTGGGATAGGTCTTGGATTTGCCCTCATCAGGCTCATACTTTCGCATATTTCTCATACTTCATGGCTAGATCCTGGGCTTTTTCTGGATTGCATCACGTAGTAATGTAGTACCACACTGAAACATTCAATTAAACCTGGTTTTGATAAATATTTTAGAGGATAACGCATGTTAGGTCTGGGATAGGTCTAGGATTTGCCCTCGTCAGGCTCATACTTTCGCATATTTCTCATACTTCATGGCTAGATCCTGGGCTGTTTCTGGATTGTATCACGTAGTAATGTGGTACCACGCTGAAACAGTCAATTAAACCTGGTTTCAATCAATATTTTAGAGGATAACGCATGTTAGGCCTCGGTTAGGTCTGGAATTTTCACTCATCAGACTCATACTTTCGCATTCTTCACATACTTGTTGAACGGATCCTGGGTTTTTTCTGGTTTGGAACACGTAGTAATGTGGTACCACACTGCAACAGTCGATTAAACCTGGTTTCGATCAATATTTTAGAGGATAACGCAAGTTAAGCCTGGGATTGGTTTGGGATTTGACCTCATCAGACTCATACTTTCGCACACTTCACATACTCGTTGAACAGATCCTGGGTTATTTTCTGGTTTGGATAACATAGTAATGTGGTACCACACTGAAACAGTCGATTAAACCAGGTTTCGATCAATATTTTTGAGGATAACGCATGTTAGGTCTAGGTTAGGCCTGGGATTTTCACTCATCAGTCTCATACTTTCGCATTCTTCACATACTTGTTGAACGGATCCTGGGTTTTTTCTGGTTTGGATCACGTAGTAATGTGGGGCCACACTGAAACAGTCAATTAAACCTAGATTCGATCAATATTTTAGAGAATAATTCATGTTAGGTCTAGGTTAGGTCTGGGATTTGCTCTCATCAGGCTCATACTTTCGCACACTTCACATACTCGTGTGACAGATCCTGGGTTATTTTCTGGTTTGGATTACGTAGTAATGTGGGACCACACTGAAACAGTCAATTAAACCTGGTTTCGATCAATATTTTAGAGAATAATTCATGTTATGTCTAGGTTAGGTCTGGGATTTGCTCTCATCAGGCTCATACTTTCGCACACTTCACATACTCGTGTGACAGATCCTGGGTTATTTTCTGGTTTGGATCACGTAGTAATGTGGGACCACACTGAAACAGTCAATTAAACCTGGTTTCGAGCAATATTTTAGAGAATAATTCATGTTATGTCTAGGTTAGGTCTGGGATCTGCTCTCATCAGGCTCATTCATTCGCATATTTCTCATACTTGATGGCTAGATGCTGGGCTTTTTCTGGATTGCATCACGTAGTAATGAAGTACAACACTGAAACAGTCAATTAAACCTGGTTTCCATCATTATCTTAGAGGACAACGCAAGTTAGGTCTGGGATAGGTCTGGGATTTGCCCTCATCAGGCTCATACTTTCCGCGTTTTTCACATACTTGTTGAACAGATCCTGGGTTTTTTCTGGTTTGGATCACGTAGTAGTGTGGGACCACACTGAAACAATCAATTAAACCTGATCTTGATAAGTATTTTAGAGGATAACGCATGTTAGGTCTGGGATAGGTTTGGGATTTACCCTCATCAGACTCATAC
This sequence comes from Colletes latitarsis, assembly GCF_051014445.1. Classification (NCBI taxonomy): domain Eukaryota; kingdom Metazoa; phylum Arthropoda; class Insecta; order Hymenoptera; family Colletidae; genus Colletes; species Colletes latitarsis. The sequence continues at coordinate 19,618,418 of NW_027488366.1, forward strand.
TTTCGCACAGTTCACATACTCGTTGAACAGATCCTGGGTTATTTTCTGGTTTGGATCACATAGTAATGTGGTACCACACTGAAACAGTCGATTAAACCTGGTTACGATCAATATTTTAGAGGATAACGCATGTGAGGTCTAGGTTAGCCCTGGGATTTTCACTCATCAGACTCATACATTCGCATATTTCTCATACTTCATGGCTAGATCCTGGGCTGTTTCTGGATTGTATCACGTAGTTATTTGGTACCACGCTGAAACAGTCAATTAAACCAGGTTTCGATCAATATTTTTGAGGATAACGCATGTTAGGTCTTGGTTAGGTCTGGGATTTTCACTCATCAGACTCATACTTTCGCATTCTTCACATACTTGTTGAACGGATCATGGGTTTTTTCTGGTTTGGATCACGTAGTAATGTGGGACCACACTGAAACAATCAATTAAACCTGGTCTTGATAAATATTTTAGAGGATAACGCATGTTAGGTCTGGGATAGGTCTAGGATTTGCCCTCATCAGGCTCATACTTTCGCATATTGCTCATACTTCATGGCTAGATCCTGGGCTATTTCTGGATTGGATCACGTAGTAATGTGGTACCACACTGAAACAGTCAATTAAACCTGGTCTTGATAAATATTTTAGAGGATAACGCATGTTAGGTCTGGGTAGGGTCTAGGATTTGGCCTCGTCAGGCTCATACTTTCGCATATTTCTCATACTTCATGGCTAGATCCTGGGCTATTTCTGGATTAGATCACGTAGTAATGTGGTACCACACTGAAATAGTCAACTAAACTTGGTTTCCATCAATATCTTAAAGGACAACGCATGTTAGGTCTAGGTTAGCCCTGGGATTTTCACTCATCAGACTCATACTTTCGCATTCTTCACATACTTGTTGAACGGATCCTGGGTTTTTTCTGGTTTGGATCACGTAGTAATGTGGGACCAAACTGAAACAGTTCATTAAACCTGGTTTCGCTCAATATTTTAGAGGATAACGCATGTTAGGTCTAGGTTAGGTCTGGGATTTGCTCTCATCAGGCTCATTCTTTCGCATATTTCTCATACTTGTTGGCTAGATCCTGGGCTTTTTCTGGATTGCATCACGTAGTAATGTAGTACCACACTGAAACAGTCAATGAAACCTGGTTTTCATCAATGTTTTAGAGGACAACGCAAGTTAGGTCTAGGTAAGGCCTGAGATTTTCACTGATCAGACTCATACTTTCGCATTCTTCACATACTTGTTGGACGGATCCTGGGTTTTTTCTGGTTTGGATCACGTAGTAATGTGGTACCACACTGCAACAGTCGATTAAACCTGGTTTCGATCAATATTTTAGAGGATAACGCAAGTTAAGTCTGGGATTGGTTTGGGATTTGACCTCATCAGACTCATACTTTCGCACACTTCACATACTCGTTGAACAGATCCTGGGTTATTTTCTGGTTTGGATCACATAGTAATGTGGTACCACACTGAAACAGTCGATTAAACCAGGTTTCGATCAATATTTTTGAGGATAACGCATGTTAGGTCTAGGTTAGGCCTGGGATTTTCACTCATCAGTCTCATACTTTCGCATTCTTCACATACTTGTTGAACGGATCCTGGGTTTTTTCTGGTTTGGATCACGTAGTAATGTGGGGCCACACTGAAACAGTCAATTAAACCTAGATTCGATCAATATTTTAGAGAATAATTCATGTTAGGTCTAGGTTAGGTCTGGGATTTGCTCTCATCAGGCTCATAATTTCGCACACTTCACATACTCGTTTGACAGATCCTGGGTTATTTTCTGGTTTGGATCACGTAGTAATGTGGGACCACACTGAAACAGTCAATTAAACCTGGTTTCGATCAATATTTTAGAGAATAATTCATGTTATGTCTAGGTTAGGTCTGGGATCTGCTCTCATCAGGCTCATTCTTTCGCATATTTCTCATACTTGATGGCTAGATGCTGGGCTTTTTCTGGATTGCATCACGAAGTAATGAAGTACAACACTGAAACAGTCAATTAAACCTGGTTTCCATCATTATCTTAGAGGACAACGCAAGTTAGGTCTGGGATAGGTCTGGGATTTGCCCTCATCAGGCTCATACTTTCCGCGTTTTTCACATACTTGTTGAACAGATCCTGGGTTTTTTCTGGTTTGGATCACGTAGTAGTGTGGGACCACACTGAAACAATCAATTAAACCTGATCTTGATAAATATTTTAGAGGATAACGCATTTTAGGTCTGGGATAGGTCTGGGATTTACCCTCATCAGACTCATACTTTCGCACAGTTCACATACTCGTTGAACAGATCCTGGGTTATTTTCTGGTTTGGATCACATAGTAATGTGGTACCACACTGAAACAGTCGATTAAACCTGGTTGCGATCTATATTTTAGAGGATAACGCATGTTAGGTCTAGGTTAGCCCTGGGATTTTCACTCATCAGACTCATACTTTCGCATATTTCTCATACTTCATGGCTAGATCCTGGGCTGTTTCTGGATTGTATCACGTAGTCGTTTGGTACCACGCTGAAACAGTCAATTAAACCAGGTTTCGATCAATATTTTTGAGGATAACGCATGTTAGGTCTTGGTTAGGTCTGGGATTTTCACTCATCAGACTCATACTTTCGCATTCTTCACATACTTGTTGAACGGATCATGGGTTTTTTCTGGTTTGGATCACGTAGTAATGTGGGACCACACTGAAACAATCAATTAAACCTGGTCTTGATAAATATTTTAGAGGATAACGCATGTTAGGTCTGGGATAGGTCTAGGATTTGCCCTCATTAGGCTCATACTTTCGCATATTTCTCATACTTCATGGCTAGATCCTGGGCTATTTCTGGTTTGGATCACGTAGTAATGTGGTACCACACTGAAACAGTCGATTAAACCTGGTTTCAATCAATATTTTAGAGGATAACGCAAGTTAGGTCTGGGATAGGTCTGGGATTTGACCCCATCAGACTCATACTTTCGCACACTTCACATACTCGTTGAACAGATCCTGGGTTATTTTCTGGTTTGGATCACAGAGTAATGTGGTACCACACTGAAACAGTCGATTAAACCAGGTTTCGATCAATATTTTGGAGAATAATTCATGTGATGTCTAGGTTAGGTCTGGGATTTGCTCTCATCAGGCTCATTCTTTCGCATATTTCTCATACATGTTGAACAGATCCTGGGTTTTTTCACGTTTGGATCACTTAGTAATGTGGGACCACACTGAAACAATCAATTAAACCTGGTCTTGATAAATATTTTAGAGGATAACGCATGTTAGGTCTGGGATAGGTCTGGAATTTTCACTCATCAGACTCATACTTTCGCATTCTTCACATACTTGTTGAACGGATCCTGGGTTTTTTCTGGTTTGGAACACGTAGTAATGTGGTACCACACTGCAACAGTCGATTAAACCTGGTTTCGATCAATATTTTAGAGGATAACGCAAGTTAAGCCTGGGATTGGTTTGGGATTTGACCTCATCAGACTCATACTTTCGCACACTTCACATACTCGTTGAACAGATCCTGGGTTATTTTCTGGTTTGGATAACATAGTAATGTGGTACCACACTGAAACAGTCGATTCAACCAGGTTTCGATCAATATTTTTGAGGATAACGCATGTTAGGTCTAGGTTAGGCCTGGGATTTTCACTCATCAGTCTCATACTTTCGCATTCTTCACATACTTGTTGAACGGATCCTGGGTTTTTTCTGGTTTGGATCACGTAGTAATGTGGGGCCACACTGAAACAGTCAATTAAACCTAGATTCGATCAATATTTTAGAGAATAATTCATGTTAGGTCTAGGTTAGGTCTGGGATTTGCTCTCATCAGGCTCATACTTTCGCACACTTCACATACTCGTTTGACAGATCCTGGGTTATTTTCTGGTTTGGATCACGTAGTAATGTGGGACCACACTGAAACAGTCAATTAAACCTGGTTTCGATCAATATTTTAGAGAATAATTCATGTTATGTCTAGGTTAGGTCTGGGATCTGCTCTCATGAGGCTCATTCATTCGCATATTTCTCATACTTGATGGCTAGATGCTGGGCTTTTTCTGGATTGCATCACGTAGTAATGAAGTACAACACTGAAACAGTCAATTAAACCTGGTTTCCATCATTATCTTAGAGGACAACGCAAGTTAGGTCTGGGATAGGTCTGGGATTTGCCCTCATCAGGCTCATACTTTCCGCGTTTTTCACATACTTGTTGAACAGATCCTGGGTTTTTTCTGGTTTGGATCACGTAGTAATGTGGGACCACACTGAAACAATCAATTAAACCTGGTCTTGATAAATATTTTAGAGGATAACGCATGTTAGGTCTGGGATAGGTCTAGGATTTGCCCTCATCAGGCTCATACTTTCGCATATTTCTCATACTTCATGGCTAGATCCTGGGCTATTTCTGGATTGGATCACGTAGTAATGTGGTACCACACTGAAACAGTCAATTAAACCTGGTCTTGATAAATATTTTAGAGGATAACGCATGTTAGGTCTGGGATAGGTCTAGGATTTGCCCTCATCAGGCTCATACTTTCGCATATTTCTCATACTTCATGGCTAGATCCTGGGCTATTTCTGGATTGGATCACGTAGTAATGTGGTACCACACTGAAACAATCAATTAAACCTGGTCTTGATAAATATTTTAGAGGATAACGCATGTTAGGTCTGGGATAGGTCTAGGATTTGCCCTCATCAGGCTCATACTTTCGCATATTTCTCATACTTCATGGCTAGATCCTGGGCTATTTCTGGATTGGATCACGTAGTAATGTGGTACCACACTGAAACAGTCAATTAAACCTGGTCTTGATAAATATTTTAGAGGATAACGCATGTTAGGTCTGGGTAAGGTCTAGGATTTGCCCTCGTCAGGCTCATACTTTCGCATATTTCTCATACTTCATGGCTAGATCCTGGGCTATTTCTGGATTAGATCACGTAGTAATGTGGTACCACACTGAAATAGTCAACTAAACTTGGTTTCCATCAATATCTTAAAGGACAACGCAAGTTAGGTCTGGGATAGGTCTTGGATTTGCCCTCATCAGGCTCATACTTTCGCGTTTTTCACATACTTTTTGAACAGATCCTGGGTTTTTTCTGGTTTGGATCACGTAGTAGTATGGTACCACACTGAAACAGTCCATTGAACCTGGTTTGGATCAATATTTTAGAGGATAACGCATGTTAGGTCTAGGTTAGGTCTGGGATTTTCACTCATCAGACTCATACTTTCGCATTCTTCACATACTTGTTGAACGGATCCTGGGTTTTTTCTGGTTTGGATCACGTAGTAATGTGGTACCACACTGAAACAGTCGATTAAACCTGGTTTCGATCATTATTTTAGAGGATAACGTAAGTTAAGTCTGGGATTGGTGTGGGATTTGACCTCATCAGACTCACACTTTCGCACACTTCACATACTCGTTCAACAGATCCTGGGTATTTTCTGGTTTGGATCACGTAGTGATGTGGTACCACACTGAAACAGTCGATTAAACCTGGTTGCGATCAATATTTTAGAGGATAACGCATGTTAGGTCTAGGTTAGCCCTGGGATTTTCACTCATCAGACTCATACTTTCGCATTCTTCACATACTTGTTGAACGGATCCTGGGTTTTTTCTGGTTTGGATCACGTAGTAATGTGGGACCACACTGAAACAGTTCATTAAACCTGGTTTCGCTCAATATTTTAGAGGATAACGCATGTTAGGTCTAGGTTAGGTCTGGGATTTGCTCTCATCAGGCTCATTCTTTCGCATATTTCTCATACTTGTTGGCTAGATCCTGGGCTTTTTCTGGATTGCATCACGTAGTAATGTAGTACCACACTGAAACAGTCAATGAAACCTGGTTTTCATCAATGTTTTAGAGGACAACGCAAGTTAGGTCTAGGTAAGGCCTGAGATTTTCACTGATCAGACTCATACTTTCGCACACTTCACATACTCGTTGAACAGATCCTGGGTTATTTTCTGGTTTGGATCACATAGTAATGTGGTACCACACTGAAACAGTCGATTAAACCAGGTTTCGATCAATATTTTTGAGGATAACGCATGTTAGGTCTAGGTTAGGCCTGGGATTTTCACTCATCAGTCTCATACTTTCGCATTCTTCACATACTTGTTGAACGGATCCTGGGTTTTTTCTGGTTTGGATCACGTAGTAATGTGGGGCCACACTGAAACAGTCAATTAAACCTAGATTCGATCAATATTTTAGAGAATAATTCATGTTAGGTCTAGGTTAGGTCTGGGATTTGCTCTCATCAGGCTCATAATTTCGCACACTTCACATACTCGTTTGACAGATCCTGGGTTATTTTCTGGTTTGGATCACGTAGTAATGTGGGACCACACTGAAACAGTCAGTTAAACCTGGTTTCGATCAATATTTTAGAGAATAACTCATGTTATGTCTAGGTTAGGTCTGGGATATGCTCTCATCAGGCTCATTCTTTCGCATATTTCTCATACTTGATGGCTAGATGCTGGGCTTTTTCTGGATTGCATCACGTAGTAATGAAGTACAACACTGAAACAGTCAATTAAACCTGGTTTCCATCATTATCTTAGAGGACAACGCAAGTTAGGTCTGGGATAGGTCTGGGATTTGCCCTCATCAGGCTCATACTTTCCGCGTTTTTCACATACTTGTTGAACAGATCCTGGGTTTTTTCTGGTTTGGATCACGTAGTAGTGTGGGACCACACTGAAACAATCAATTAAACCTGATCTTGATAAATATTTTAGAGGATAACGCATTTTAGGTCTGGGGTAGGTCTGGGATTTACCCTCATCAGACTCATACTTTCGCACAGTTCACATACTCGTTGAACAGATCCTGGGTTATTTTCTGGTTTGGATCACATAGTAATGTGGTACCACACTGAAACAGTCGATTAAACCAGGTTTCGATCAATATTTTGGAGAATAATTCATGTGATGTCTAGGTTAGGTCTGGGATTTGCTCTCATCAGGCTCATTCTTTCGCATATTTCTCATACATGTTGAACAGATCCTGGGTTTTTTCACGTTTGGATCACTTAGTAATGTGGGACCACACTGAAACAATCAATTAAACCTGGTCTTGATAAATATTTTAGAGGATAACGCATGTTAGGTCTGGGTTAGGTCTAGGATTTGCCCTCATCAGGCTCATACTTTCGCATATTTCTCATACTTCATGGCTAGATCCTGGGCTGTTTCTGGATTGTATCACGTAGTAATGTGGTACCACGCTGAAGCAGTCAATTAAACCTGGTTTCAATCAATATTTTAGAGGATATCGCATGTTAGGCCTCGGTTAGGTCTGGGATTTTCACTCATCAGACTCATACTTTCGCATTCTTCACATACTTGTTGAACGGATCCTGGGTTTTTTCTGGTTTGGAACACGTAGTAATGTGGCACCACACTGAAACAGTTCATTAAACCTGGTTTCGCTCAATATTTTAGAGGATAACGCATGTTAGGTCTAGGTTAGGTCTGGGATTTGCTCTCGTCAGGCTCATTCTTTCGCATATTTCACATACTTGATGGCTAGATCCTGGGCTTTTTCTGGATTGCATCACGTTGTAATGTAGTACCACACTGAAACAGTCAATGAAACCTGGTTTTCATCAATATTTTAGAGGACAACGCAAGTTAGGTCTAGGTAAGGCCTGAGATTTTCACTGATCAGTCTCATACTTTCGCTTTCTTCACATACTTGTTGAACGGATCCTGGGTTTTTTCTGGTTTGGATCACTTAGTAATGTGGGACCACACTGAAACAATCAATTAAACCTGGTCTTGATAAATATTTTAGAGGATAACGCATGTTTGGTCTGGGTTAGGTCTAGGATTTGCCCTTATCAGGCTCATACTTTCGCATATTTCTCTTACTTCATGGCTAGATCCTGGGCTGTTTCTGGATTGTATCACGTAGTAATGTGGTACCACGCTGAAACAGTCAATTAAACCTGGTTTCAATCAATATTTTAGAGGATAACGCATGTTAGGTCTAGGTAAGGCCTGAGATTTTCACTGATCAGGCTCGTTCTTTCGCATATTTCTCATACTTGATGGCTAGATCCTGGGCTTTTTCTGGATTGCATCACGTAGTAATGTAGTACCACACTGAAACAGTCGATTAAACCTGGTTTCGAACAATATTTTAGAGGATAACGCAAGTTATGTCTAGGTTAGGTCTGGGATCTGCTCTCATCAGGCTCATTCTTTCGCATATTTCTCATACTTGATGGCTAGATGCTGGGCTTTTTCTGGATTGCATCACGAAGTAATGAAGTACAACACTGAAACAGTCAATTAAACCTGGTTTCCATCATTATCTTAGAGGACAACGCAAGTTAGGTCTGGGATAGGTCTGGGATTTGCCCTCATCAGGCTCATACTTTCCGCGTTTTTCACATACTTGTTGAACAGATCCTGGGTTTTTTCTGGTTTGGATCACGTAGTAGTGTGGGACCACACTGAAACAATCAATTAAACCTGATCTTGATAAATATTTTAGAGGATAACGCATTTTAGGTCTGGGATAGGTCTGGGATTTACCCTCATCAGACTCATACTTTCGCACAGTTCACATACTCGTTGAACAGATCCTGGGTTATTTTCTGGTTTGGATCACATAGTAATGTGGTACCACACTGAAACAGTCGATTAAACCTGGTTGCGATCTATATTTTAGAGGATAACGCATGTTAGGTCTAGGTTAGCCCTGGGATTTTCACTCATCAGACTCATACTTTCGCATATTTCTCATACTTCATGGCTAGATCCTGGGCTGTTTCTGGATTGTATCACGTAGTCGTTTGGTACCACGCTGAAACAGTCAATTAAACCAGGTTTCGATCAATATTTTTGAGGATAACGCATGTTAGGTCTTGGTTAGGTCTGGGATTTTCACTCATCAGACTCATACTTTCGCATTCTTCACATACTTGTTGAACGGATCATGGGTTTTTTCTGGTTTGGATCACGTAGTAATGTGGGACCACACTGAAACAGTCAATTAAACCTAGTTTCGATCAATATTTTAGAGAATAATTCATGTTAGGTCTAGGTTAGGTCTGGGATTTGCTCTCATCAGGCTCATACTTTCGCACACATCACATACTCGTTTGACAGATCCTGGGTTATTTTCTGGTTTGGATCACGTAGTAATGTGGGACCACACTGAAACAGTCAATTAAACCTGGTTTCGATCAATATTTTAGAGAATAATTCATGTTATGTCTAGGTTAGGTCTGGGATTTGCTCTCATCAGGCTCATTCTTTCGCATATTTCTCATACTTGATGGCTAGATGCTGGGCTTTTTCTGGATTGCATCACGTAGTAATGAAGTACAACACTGAAACAGTCAATTAAACCTGGTTTCCATCATTATCTTAGAGGACAACGCATGTTAGGTCTGGGATAGGTCTAGGATTTGCCCTCATCAGGCTCATACTTTCACATATTTCTCATACTTCATGGCTAGATCCTGGGCTATTTCTGGATTGGATCACGTAGTAATGTGATATCACATTGAAACAGTCAATTAAACCTGGTCTTGATAAATATTTTAGAGGATAACGCATGTTAGGTCTGGGTAAGGTCTAGGATTTGCCCTCGTCAGGCTCATACTTTCGCATATTTCTCATACTTCATGGCTAGATCCTGGGCTATTTCTGGATTAGATCACGTAGTAATGTGGTACCACACTGAAACAGTCAATTAAACTTGGTTTCCATCAATATCTTAAAGGACAACGCAAGTTAGGTCTGGGATGGGTCTTGGATTAGCCCTCATCAGGCTCATACTTTCGCGTTTTTCACATACTTTTTGAACAGAGCCTGGGTTTTTTCTGATTTGGATCACGTAGTAGTATGGTACCACACTGAAACAGTCCATTGAACCTGGTTTGGATCAATATTTTAGAGGATAACGCATGTTAGGTCTAGGTTAGGTCTGGGATTTTCACTCATCAGACTCATACTTTCGCATTCTTCACATACTCGTTGAACGGATCCTGGGTTTTTTCTGGTTTGGATCACGTAGTAATGTGGTACCACACTGAAACAGTCGATTAAACCTGGTTTCGATCAATATTTTAGAGGATAACGCAAGTTAAGTCTGGGATTGGTCTGGGATTTGACCTCATCAGACTCACACTTTTGCACACTTCACATACTCGTTGAACAGCTACTGGGTATTTTCTGGTTTGGATCACGTAGTAATGTGGTACCACACTGAAACAGTCGATTAAACCTGGTTTCGATCAATATTTTAGAGGATAACGCAAGTTAAGTCTGGGATTGGTCTGGGATTTGACCTCATCAGACTCACACTTTTGCACACTTCACATACTCGTTGAACAGATACTGGGTATTTTCTGGTTTGGATCACGTAGTGATGTGGTACCACACTGAAACAGTCGATTAAACCTGGTTGCGATCAATATTTTAGAGGATAACGCATGTTAGGTCTAGGTTAGCCCTGGGATTTTCACTCATCAGACTCATACTTTCGCATATTTCTCATACTTCATGGCTAGATCCTGGTCTGTTTCTGGATTGTATCACGTAGTAATTTGGTACCACGCTGAAACAGTCAATTAAACCAGGTTTCGATCAATATTTTTGAGGATAACGCATGTTAGGTCTTGGTTAGGTCTGGGATTTTCACTCATCAGACTCATACCTTCGCATTTTTCACAAACTTGTTGAACGGATCATGGGTTTTTTCTGGTTTGGATCACGTAGTAATGTGGGACCACACTGAAACAATCAATTAAACCTGGTCTTGATAAATATTTTAGAGGATAACGCATGTTAGGTCTGGGTAAGGTCTAGGATTTGCCCTCGTCAGGCTCATACTTTCGCATATTTCTCATACTTCAAGGCTAGATCCTGGGCTATTTCTGGATTAGATCACGTAGTAATGTGGTACCACACTGACACAGTCAATTAAACTTGGTTTCCATTAATATCTTAAAGGACAACGCAAGTTAGGTCTGGGATAGGTCTTGGATTTGCCCTCATCAGGCTCATACTTTCGCGTTTTTCACATACTTTTTGAACAGATCCTGGGTTTTTTCTGGTTTGGATCACGTAGTAGTATGGCACCACACTGAAACAGTCCATTGAACCTGGTTTGGATCAATATTTTAGAGGATAACGCATGTTAGGTCTAGGCTAGCCCTGGGATTTTCACTCGTCAGGCTCATACTTTCGCATTCTTCACATACTTGTTGAACGGTTCCTGGGTTTTTTCTGGTTTGGATCACGTAGTAATGTGGTACCACACTGAAACAGTCGATTAAACCTGGTTTCAATCAATATTTTAGAGGATAACGCAAGTTAGGTCTGGGATAGGTCTGGGATTTGACCCCATCAGACTCATACTTTCGCACACTTCACATACTCGTTGAACAGATCCTGGGTTATTTTCTGGTTTGGATCACATAGTAATGTGGTACCACACTGAAACAGTCGATTAAACCAGGTTTCGATCAATATTTTGGAGAATAATTCATGTGATGTCTAGGTTAGGTCTGGGATTTGCTCTCATCAGGCTCATTCTTTCGCATATTTCTCATACATGTTGAACAGATCCTGGGTTTTTTCACGTTTGGATCACTTAGTAATGCGGGACCACACTGAAACAATCAATTAAACCTGGTCTTGATAAATATTTTAGAGGATAACGCATGTTAGGTCTGGGTTAGGTCTAGGATTTGCCCTCATCAGGCTCATACTTTCGCATATTTCTCATACTTCATGGCTAGATCCTGGGCTGTTTCTGGATTGTATCACGTAGTAATGTGGTACCACACTGAAACAGTCCACTAAACCTAGTTTGGATCAATATTTTAGAGGATAATGCATGTTAGGTCTAGGTTAGCCCTGAGATTTTCACTCATCAGACTCATACTTTCGCATTCTTCACATACTTGTTGAACGGATCCTGGGTTTTTTCTGGTTTGGAACACGTAGTAATGTGGCACCACACTGAAACAGTTCATTAAACCTGGTTTCGCTCAATATTTTAGAGGATAACGCATGTTAGGTCTAGGTTAGGTCTGGGATTTGCTCTCGTCAGGCTCATTCTTTCGCATATTTCTCATACTTGATGGCTAGATCCTGGGCTTTTTCTGGATTGCATCACGTAGTAATGTAGTACCACACTGAAACAGTCAATGAAACCTGGTTTTCATCAATATTTTAGAGGACAACGCAAGTTAGGTCTAGGTAAGGCCTGAGATTTTCACTGATCAGTCTCATACTTTCGCTTTCTTCACATACTTGTTGAACGGATCCTGGGTTTTTTCTGGTTTGGATCACTTAGTAATGTGGGACCACACTGAAACAATCAATTAAACCTGGTCTTGATAAATATTTTAGAGGATAACGCATGTTAGGTCTAGGTTAGGCCTGAGATTTTCACTGATCAGACTCATACTTTCGCATTCTTCACATACTTGTTGAACGGATCCTGGGTTTTTTCTGGTTTGGATCACGTAGTAATGTGGTACCACACTGAAACAGTCGATTAAACCTGGTTTCGATAAATATTTTAGAGGACAACGCAAGTTAAGTCTGGGATTGGTTTGGGATTTGACCTCATCAGACTCATACTTTCGCACACTTCACATACTCGTTGAACAGATCCTGGGTTATTTTCTGGTTTGGATCACATAGTAATGTGGTACCACACTGAAACAGTCGAATAAACCAGGTTTCGATCAATATTTTTGAGGATAACGCATGTTAGGTCTAGGTTAGGCCTGGGATTTTCACTCATCAGACTCATACTTTCGCATTCTTCACATACTTGTTGAACGGATACTGGGTTTTTTCTGGTTTGGATCACGTAGCAATGTGGGACCACACTGAAACAGTCAATTAAACCTAGTTTCGATCAATATTTTAGAGAATAATTCATGTTAGGTCTAGGTTAGGTCTGGGATTTGCTCTCATCAGGCTCATACTTTCGCACACTTCACATACTCGTTTGACAGATCCTGGGTTATTTTCTGGTTTGGATCACGTAGTAATGTGGGACCACACTGAAACAGTCAATTAAACCTGGTTTCGATCAATATTTTAGAGAATGTTATGTCTAGGTTAGGTCTGGGATTTGCTCTCATCAGGCTCATTCTTTCGCATATTTCTCATACTTGATGGCTAGATGCTGGGCTTTTTCTGGATTGCATCACGTAGTAATGAAGTACAACACTGAAACTGTCAATTAAACCTGGTTTCCATCATTATCTTAGAGGACAACGCAAGTTAGGTCTGGAACAGGTCTGGGATTTGCCCTCATCAGGCTCATACATTCCGCGTTTTTCACATACTTGTTGAACAGATCCTGGGTTTTTTCTGGTTTGGATCACGTAGTAGTGTGGGACCACACTGAAACAATCAATTAAACCTGGTTTCCATCATTATCTTAGAGGACAACGCAAGTTAGGTCTGGAATAGGTCTGGGATTTGACCTCATCAGACTCATACTTTCGCACAATTCACATACTCGTTGAACAGATCCTGGGTTATTTTCTGGTTTGGATCACATAGCAATGTGGTACCACACTGAAACAGTCGATTAAACCAGGTTTCGATCAATATTTTTGAGGATAACGCATGTTAGGTCTAGGTTAGGCCTGGGATTTTCACTCATCAGACTCATACTTTCGCATTCTTCACATACTTGTTGAACGGATCCTGGGTTTTTTCTGGTTTGGATCACGTAGTAATGTGGGACCACACTGAAACAGTCAATTAAACCTAGTTTCGATCAATATTTTAGAGAATAATTCATGTTAGGTCTAGGTTAGGTCTGGGATTTGCTCTCATCAGGCTCATTCTTTTGCATATTTCTCATACTTGATGGCTCGATCCTGGGCTTTTTCTGGATTGCATCACGTAGTAATGTAGTACGACACTGAAACAGTCAATGAAACCTGGTTTTCATCAATATTTTAGAGGACAACGCAAGTTAGGTCTAGGTAAGGCCTGAGATTTTCACTGATCAGACTCATACTTTCGCATTCTTCACATACTTGTTGAACGGATCCTGGGTTTTTTCTGGTTTGGATCACGTAGTAATGTGGTACCACACTGAAACAGTCGATTAAACCTGGTTTCGATCAATATTTTAGAGGATAACGCAAGTTAAGTCTGGGATTGGTTTGGGATTTGACCTCATCAGACTCATACTTTCGGACAATTCACATACTCGTTGAACAGATCCTGGGTTTTTTCTGGTTTGGATCACGTAGTAGTGTGGGACCACACTGAAACAATCAATTAAACCTGATCTTGATAAATATTTTAGAGGATAACGCATGTTAGGTCTGGGATAGGTCTGGGATTTGCCCTCATCAGACTCATACTTTCGCACAGTTCACATACTCGTTGAACAGATCCTGGGTTATTTTCTGGTTTGGATCACATAGTAATGTGGTACCACACAGAAACAGTCGATTAAACCTGGTTGCGATCAATATTTTAGAGGATAACGCATGTTAGGTCTAGGTTAGCCCTGGGATTTTCACTCATCAGACTCATACTTTCGCATATTTCTCATACTTCATGGCTAGATCCTGGGCTGTTTCTGGATTGTATCACGTAGTAATTTGGTGCCACGCTGAAACAGTCAATTAAACCTGGTTTCAATCAATATTTTAGAGGATAACACATGTTAGGCCACGGTTTGGTCTGGGATTTTCACTCATCAGACTCATACTTTCGCATTCTTCACATACTTGTTGAACGGATCCTGGGTTTTTTCTGGTTCGGAACACGTAGTAATGTGGGACCACACTGAAACAGTTCATTAAACCTGGTTTCGCTCAATATTTTGGAGGATAACGCATGTTAGGTCTAGGTTAGGTCTGGGATTTGCTCTCATCAGGCTCATACTTTCGCATTCTTCACATACTCGTTGAACAGATCCTGGGTTATTTTCTGGTTTGGATGACATAGCAATGTGGTACCACACTGAAACAGTCAATTAAACCTGGTTTCGATCAATATTTTAGAGAATAATTCATGTTATGTCTAGGTTAGGTCTGGGATTTGCTCTCATCAGGCTCATACTTTCGCATATTTCTCATACTTCATGGCTAGATCCTGGGCTGTTTCTGGATTGTATCACGTAGTAATTTGGTACCACGCTGAAACAGTCAATTAAACCTGGTTTCAATCAATATTTTAGAGGATAACGCATGTTAGGCCTCGGTTTGGTCTGGGATTTTCACTCATCAGACTCATACTTTCGCATTCTTCACATACTTGTTGAACGGATCCTGGGTTTTTTCTGGTTCGGAACACGTAGTAATGTGGGACCACACTGAAACAGTTCATTAAACCTGGTTTCGCTCAATATTTTAGAGGATAACGCATGTTAGGTCTAGGTTAGGTCTGGGATTTGCTCTCATCAGGCTCATTCTTTTGCATATTTCTCATACTTGATGGCTAGATCCTGGGCTTTTTCTGGATTGCATCACGTAGTAATGTAGTACCACACTGAAACAGTCAATGAAACCTGGTTTTCATCAATATTTTAGAGGACAACGCAAGTTAGGTCTAGGTAAGGCCTGAGATTTTCACTGATCAGACTCATACTTTCGCATTCTTCACATACTTGTTGAACGGATCCTGGGTTTTTTCTGGTTTGGATCACGTAGTAATGTGGTACCACACTGAAACAGTCGATTAAACCTGGTTTCCATCAATATTTTAGAGGATAACGCAAGTTAAGTCTGGGATTGGTTTGGGATTTGACCTCATCAGACTCATACTTTCGCACACTTCACATACTCGTTGAACAGATCCTGGGTTATTTTCTGGTTTGGATCACATAGTAATGTGGTACCACACTGAAACAGTCGATAAAACAAGGTTTCGATCAATATTTTTGAGGATAACGCATGTTAGGTCTAGGTTAGGCCTGGGATTTTCACTCATCTGACTCATACTTTCGCATTCTTCACATACTTGTTGAACGGATCCTGGGTTTTTTCTGGTTTGGATCACTTAGTAATGTGGGACCACACTGAAACAATCAATTAAACCTGGTCTTGATAAATATTTTAGAGGATAACGCATGTTAGGTCTGGGTTAGGTCTAGGATTTGCCCTCATCAGGCTCATACTTTCGCATATTTCTCTTACTTCATGGCTAGATCCTGGGCTGTTTCTGGATTGTATCACGTAGTAATGTGGTACCACGCTGAAACAGTCAATTAAACCTGGTTTCAATCAATATTTTAGAGGATAACGCATGTTAGGCCTCGGTTTGGTCTGGGATTTTCACTCATCAGACTCATACTTTCGCATTCTTCACATACTTGTTGAACGGATCCTGGGTTTTTTCTGGTTCGGAACACGTAGTAATGTGGGACCACACTGAAACAGTTCATTAAACCTGGTTTCGCTCAATATTTTAGAGGATAACGCATGTTAGGTCTAGGTTAGGTCTGGCATTTGCTCTCATCAGGCCCGTTCTTTCGCATATTTCTCATACTTGATGGCTAGATCCTGGGCTTTTTCTGGATTGCATCACGTAGTAATGTAGTACGACACTGAAACAGTCAATGAAACCTGGTTTTCATCAATATTTTAGAGGACAACGCAAGTTAGGTCTAGGTAAGGCCTGAGATTTTCACTGATCAGACTCATACTTTCGCATTCTTCACATACTTGTTGAACGGATCCTGGGTTTTTTCTGGTTTGGATCACGTAGTAATGTGGTACCACACTGAAACAGTCGAATAAACCTGGTTTCGATCAATATTTTAGAGGATCACGCAAGTTAAGTCTGGGATTGGTTTGGGATTTGACCTCATCAGACTCATACTTTCGCACAATTCACATACTCGTTGAACAGATCCTGGGTTATTTTCTGGTTTGGATCACATAGCAATGTGGTACCACACTGAAACAGTCCATTGAACCTGGTTTGGATCAATATTTTAGAGGATAACGCATGTTAGGTCTAGGTTAGGTCTGGGATTTTCACTCATCAGACTCATACTTTCGCATTCTTCACATACTTGTTGAACGGATCCTGGGTTTTTTCTGGTTTGGATCACGTAGTAATGTGGTACCACACTGAAACAGTCGATTAAACCTGGTTTCGATCAATATTTTAGAGGATAACGCAAGTTAAGTCTGGGATTGGTCTGGGATTTGACCTCATCAGATTCACACTTTTGCACACTTCACATACTCGTTGAACAGATACTGGGTATTTTCTGGATTGGATCACGTAGTGCTGTGGTACCACACTGAAACAGTCGATTAAACCTGGTTGCGATCAATATTTCAGAGGATAACGCATGTTAGGTCTAGGTTAGCCCTGGGATTTTCACTCATCAGACTCATACTTTCGCATATTTCTCATACTTCATGGCTAGATCCTGGTCTGTTTCTGGATTGTATCACGTAGTAATTTGGTACCACTCTGAAACAGTCAATTAAACCAGGTTTCGATCAATATTTTTGAGGATAACGCATGTTAGGTCTTGGTTAGGTCTGGGATTTTCACTCATCAGACTCATACTTTCGCATTTTTCACATACTTGTTGAACGGATCATGGGTTTTTTCTGGTTTGGATCACGTAGTAATGTGGGACCACACTGAAACAATCAATTAAACCTGGTCTTGATAAATATTTTAGAGGATAACGCATGTTAGGTCTGGGATAGGTCGGGGATTTGCCCTCATCAGCCTCATACTTTCGCATATTTCTCATACTTCAAGGCTAGATCCTGGGCTATTTCTGGATTAGATCACGTAGTAATGTGGTACCACACTGACACAGTCAATTAAACTTGGTTTCCATCAATATCTTAAAGGACAACGCAAGTTAGGTCTGGGATAGGTCTTGGATTTGCCCTCATCAGGCTCATACTTTCGCGTTTTTCACATACTTTTTGAACAGATCCTGGGCTTTTCTGGTTTGGATCACGTAGTAGTATGGCACCACACTGAAACAGTCCATTGAACCTGGTTTGGATCAATATTTTAGAGGATAACGCATGTTAGGTCTAGGCTAGCCCTGGGATTTTCACTCGTCAGGCTCATACTTTCGCATTCTTCACATACTTGTTGAACGGTTCCTGGGTTTTTTCTGGTTTGGATCACGTAGTAATGTGGTACCACACTGAAACAGTCGATTAAACCTGGTTTCGATCAATATTTTAGAGGATAACGCAAGTTAAGTCTGGGATTGGTCTGGGATTTGACCTCATCAGACTCACACTTTCGCACACTTCACATACTCGTTGAACAGATCCTGGGTATTTTCTGGTTTGGATCACGTAGTGATGTGGTACCACACTGAAACAGTCGATTAAACCTGGTTTCAATCAATATTTTAGAGGATAACGCAAGTTAGGTCTGGGATAGGTCTGGGATTTGACCCCATCAGACTCATACTTTCGCACACTTCACATACTCGTTGAACAGATCCTGGGTTATTTTCTGGTTTGGATAACATAGTAATGTGGTACCACACTGAAAGAGTCGATTAAACCAGGTTTCGATCAATATTTTACAGAATAATTCATGTGATGTCTAGGTTAGGTCTGGGATTTGCTCTCATCAGGCTCATTCTTTCGCATATTTCTCATACATGTTGAACAGATCCTGGGTTTTTTCTGGTTTGGATCACTTAGTAATGTGGAACCACACAGAAACACCCAATTAAACCTGGTCTTGATAAATATTTTAGAGGATAACGCATGTTAGGTCTGGGTTAGGTCTAGGATTTGCCCTCATCAGGCTCATACTTTCGCATATTTCTCATACATGTTGAACAGATCCTGGGTTTTTTCTGGTTTGGATCACTTAGTAATGTGGAACCACACAGAAACACCCAATTAAACCTGGTCTTGATAAATATTTTAGAGGATAACGCATGTTAGGCCTCGGTTAGGGCTGGGATTTTCACTCATCAGATTCATACTTTCGCATTCTTCACATACTTGTTGAACTGATCCTGGGTTTTTTCTGGTTTGGATCACGTAGTAATGTGGGACCACACTGAAACAGTTCATTAAACCTGGTTTCGCTCAATATTTTAGAGGATAACGCATGTTAAGTCTGGGATTGGTTTGGGATTTGACCTCATCAGACTCATACTTTCGCACACTTCACATACTCGTTGAACAGATCCTGGGTTATTTTCTGGTTTGGATCACATAGTAATGTGGTACCACACTGAAACAGTCGATTAAACCAGGTTTCGATCAATATTTTTGAGGATAACGCATGTTAGGTCTAGGTTAGGCCTGGGATTTTCACTCATCAGACTCATACTTTCGCATTCTTCACATACTTGTTGAACGGATACTGGGTTTTTTCTGGTTTGGATCACGTAGCAATGTGGGACCACACTGAAACAGTCAATTAAACCTAGTTTCGATCAATGTTTTAGAGAATAGTTCATGTTAGGTCTAGGTTAGGTCTGGGATTTGCTCTCATCAGGCTCATACTTTCGCACACTTCACATACTCGTTTGACAGATCCTGGGTTATTTTCTGGTTTGGATCACGTAGTAATGTGGGACCACACTGAAACAGTCAATTAAACCTGGTTTCGATCAATATTTTAGAGAATGTTATGTCTAGGTTAGGTCTGGGATTTGCTCTCATCAGGCTCATTCTTTCGCATTCTTCACATACTTGTTGAACGGATCCTGGGTTTTTTCTGGTTCGGAACACGTAGTAATGTGGGACCACACTGAAACAGTTCATTAAACCTGGTTTCGCTCAATATTTTAGAGGATAACGCATGTTAGGTCTGGTTAGGTCTGGGATTTGCTCTCATCAGGCTCATTCTTTTGCATATTTCTCATACTTGATGGCTAGATCCTGGGCTTTTTCTGGATTGCATCACGTAGTAATGTAGTACCACACTGAAACAGTCAATGAAACCTGGTTTTCATCAATATTTTAGAGGACAACGCAAGTTAGGTCTAGGTAAGGCCTGAGATTTTCACTGATCAGACTCATACTTTCGCATTCTTCACATACTTGTTGAACGGATCCTGGGTTTTTTCTGGTTTGGATCACGTAGTAATGTGGTACCACACTGAAACAGTCGATTAAACCTGGTTTCCATCAATATTTTAGAAGATAACGCAAGTTAAGTCTGGGATTGGTTTGGGATTTGACCTCATCAGACTCATACTTTCGCACACTTCACATACTCGTTGAACAGATCCTGGGTTATTTTCTGGTTTGGATCACATAGTAATGTGGTACCACACTGAAACAGTCGATAAAACAAGGTTTCGATCAATATTTTAGAGGATAACGCATGTTAGGTCTGGGTAAGGTCTAGGATTTGCACTCGTCAGGCTCATACTTTCGCATATTTCTCATACTTCATGGCTAGATCCTGGCCTTTTTCTGGATTGCATCACGTAGTAATGTGGTACCACACTGAAACAGTCGATTGAACCTGGTTTCAATCAATATTTTAGAGGATAACGCAAGTTAGGTCTGGGATAGGTCTGGGATTTGACCCCATCAGACTCATACTTTCGCACACTTCACATACTCGTTGAACAGATCCTGGGTTATTTTCTGGTTTGGATAACATAGTAATGTGGTACCCCACTGAAAGAGTCGATTAAACCAGGTTTCGATCAATATTTTAGAGAATAATTCATGTGACGTCTAGGTTAGGTCTGGGATTTGCTCTCATCAGGCTCATTCTTTCGCATATTTCTCATACATGTTGAACAGATCCTGGGCTTTTTCTGGTTTGGATCACTTAGTAATGTGGAACCACACTGAAACACCCAATTAAACCTGGTCTTGATAAATATTTTAGAGGATAACGCATGTTAGGTCTGGGTTAGGTCTAAGATTTGCCCTCATCAGGCTCATACTTTCGCACATTTTTCATACTTCATGGCTAGATCCTGGGCTGTTTCTGGATTGTATCACGTAGTAATGTGGTACCACGCTGAAACAGTCAATTAAACCTGGTTTCAATCAATATTTTAGAGGATAACGCATGTTAGGCCTCGGTTAGGTCTGGGATTTTCACTCATCAGACTCATACTTTCGCATTCTTCACATACCTGCTGAACTGATCCTGGGTTTTTTCTGGTTTGGATCACGTAGTAATGTGGGACCACACTGAAAGAGTCCATTAAACCTGGTTTGGATCAATATTTTAGAGGATAACGCATGTTAGGTCTAGGTTAGCCCTGGGATTTCCTCTCATCAGAGTCATACTTTCGCATTCTTCACATACTTGTTGAACTGATCCTGGGTTTTTTCTGGTTTGGATCACGTAGTAATGTGGTACCACACTGAAACAGTCGATTAAACCTGGTTTCAATCAATATTTTAGAGGATAACGCAAGTTAGGTCTGGGATAGGTCTAGGATTTGCCCTCATCAGGCTCATACTTTCGCATATTTTTAATACTTCATGGCTAGATCCTGGGCTGTTTCTGGATTGTATCACGTAGTAATGTGGTACCACGCTGAAACAGTCAACTAAACCTGGTTTCAATCAATATTTTAGAGGATAACGCATGTTAGGCCTCGGCTAGGTCTGGGATTTTCACTCATCAGACTCATACTTTCGCATTCTTCACATACCTGCTGCACTGATCCTGGGTTTTTTCTGGTTTGGATCACGTAGTAATGTGGGACCACACTGAAACAGTCGATTAAACCTGGTTTCGATCAATATTTTAGAGGATAACGCAAGTTAAGTATGGGATTGGTTTGGGATTTGACCTCATCAGACTCATACTTTCGCACACTTCACATACTCGTTGAACAGATCCTGGGTTATTTTCTGGTTTGTATCACAAAGTAACGTGGTACCACACTGAAACAGTCGATTAAACCAGGTTTCGATCAATATTTTTGAGGATAACGCATGTTAGGTCTAGGTTAGGCCTGGGATTTTCACTCATCAGACTCATACTTTCGCATTCTTCACATACTTGTTGAACGGATCCTGGGTTTTTTCCGGTTTCGATCACGTAGTAATGTGGGACGACACTGAAACAGTCAATTAAACCTAGTTCCGATCAATATTTTAGAGAATAATTCATGTTAGGTCTAGGTTAGGTCTGGGATTTGCTCTCATCAGGCTCATACTTTCGCACACTTCACATACTCGTTTGACAGATCCTGGGTTATTTTCTGGTTTGGATCACGTAGTAATGTGGGACCACACTGAAACAGTCAATTAAACCTGATCTTGATAAATATTTTAGAGGATAACGCATGTTAGGTCTGGGATAGGTCAGGGATTTGCCCTCATCAGACTCATACTTTCGCACACTTCACATACTCGTTGAACAGATCCTGGGTTATTTTCTGGTTTGGATCACAAAGTAACGTGGTACCACACTGAAACAGTCGATTAAACCAGGTTTCGACCAAAATTTTTGAGGATAACGCATGTTAGGTCTAGGTTAGGCCTGGGATTTTCACTCATCAGACTCATACTTTCGCATTCTTCACATACTTGTTGAACGGATCCTGGGTTTTTTTTGGTTTGGATCACGTAGTAATGTGGTACCACACTGAAACAGTCGATTAAACCTGGTTTCCATCAATATTTTAGAGGATAACGCAAGTTAAGTCTGGGATTGGTTTGGGATTTGACCTCATCAGACTCATACTTTCGCACACTTCACATACTCGTTGAACAGATCCTGGGTTATTTTCTGGTTTGGATCACGTAGTAATGTGGGACCACACTGAAACAGTCAATTAAACCTGGTTTCGATCAATATTTTAGAGAATAATTCATGTTACGTCTAGGTTAGGTCTGGGATTTGCTCTCATCAGGCTCATTCTTTCGCATATTTCTCATACTTGATGGCTAGATGCTGGGCTTTTTCTGGATTGCACCACGTAGTAATGAAGTACAACACTGAAACAGTCAATTAAACCTGGTTTCCATCATTATCTTAGAGGACAACGCAAGTTAGGTCTGGGAAAGGTCTGGGATTTGCCCTCATCAGGCTCATACTTTCCGCGTTTTTCACATACTTGTTGAACGGATCATGGGTTTTTTCTGGTTTGGATCACGTAGTAATGTGGGACCACACTGAAACAATCAATTAAACCTGGTCTTGATAAATATTTTAGAGGATAACGTATGTTAGGTCTTGGATAGGTCTAGGATTTGCCCTCATCAGGCTCATACTTTCGCATATTTCTCATACTTCATGGCTAGATCCTGGGCTATTTCTGGATTGGATCACGTAGTAATGTGGTACCACACTGAAACAGTCAATTAAACCTGGTCTTGATAAATATTTTAGAGGATAACGCATGTTAGGTCTGGGTAAGGTCTAGGATTTGCCCTCGTCAGGCTCATACTTTCGCATATTTCTCATACTTCATGGCTAGATCCTGGGCTATTTCTGGATTAGATCACGTAGTAATGTGGTACCACACTGAAACAGTCAATTAAACTTGGTTTCCATCAATATCTTAAAGGACAACGCAAGTTAGGTCTGGGATAGGTCTCGGATTTGCCCTCATCAGGCTCATACTTTCGCGTTTTTCACATACTTTTTGAACAGATCCTGGGTTTTTTCTGGTTTGGATCACGTAGTAGTATGGTACCACACTGAAACAGTCCATTGAACCTGGTTTGGATCAATATTTTAGAGGATAACGCATGTTAGGTCTAGGCTAGCCCTGGGATTTTCACTCGTCAGGCTCATACTTTCGCATTCTTCACATACTTGTTGAACGGATCCTGGGTTTTTTCTGGTTTGGATCACGTAGTAATGTGGTACCACACTGAAACAGTCGATTAAACCTGGTTTCCATCAATATTTTAGAGGATAACGCAAGTTAAGTCTGGGATTGGTTTGGGATTTGACCTCATCAGACTCATACTTTCGCACACTTCACATACTCGTTGAACAGATCCTGGGTTATTTTCTGGTTTGGATCACATAGTAATGTGGTACCACACTGAAACAGTCGATAAAACAAGGTTTCGATCAATATTTTTGAGGATAACGCATGTTAGGTCTAGGTTAGGCCTGGGATTTTCACTCATCAGACTCATACTTTCGCATTCTTGACATACTTGTTGAACGGATCCTGGGTTTTTTCTGGTTTGGATCACGTAGTAATGTGGGACCACACTGAAACAGTCAATTAAACCTAGTTTCGATCAATATTTTAGAGAATAATTCATGTTAGGTCTAGGTTAGGTCTGGGATTTGCTCTCATCAGGCTCATACTTTCGCACACTTCACATACTCGTTTGACAGATCCTGGGTTATTTTCTGGTTTGGATCACGTAGTAATGTGGGACCACACTGAAACAGTCAATTAAACCTGGTTTCGATCAATATTTTAGAGAATAATTCATGTTATGCCTAGGTTAGGTCTGAGATTTGCTCTCATCAGGCTCATTCTTTCGCATATTTCTCATATTTGATGGCTAGATGCTGGGCTTTTTCTGGATTGCATCACGTAGTAATGTGGTACCACACTGAAACAGTCGATTGAACCTGGTTTCAATCAATATTTTAGAGGATAACGCAAGTTAGGTCTGGGATAGGTCTGGGATTTGACCCCATCAGACTCATACTTTCGCACATTTCACATACTCGTTGAACAGGTCCTGGGTTATTTTCTGGTTTGGATGACATAGTAATGTGGTACCACACTGAAAGAGTCGATTAAACCAGGTTTCGATCAATATTTTAGAGAATAATTCATGTGACGTCTAGGTTAGGTCTGGGATTTGCTCTCATCAGGCTCATTCTTTCGCATATTTCTCATACATGTTGAACAGATCCTGGGTTTTATCTGGTTTGGATCACTTAGTAATGTGGAACCACACTGAAACACCCAATTAAACCTGGTCTTGATAAATATTTTAGAGGATAACGCATGTTAGGTCTGGGTTAGGTCTAGGATTTGCCCTCATCAGGCTCATACTTTCGCACATTTTTCATACTTCATGGCTAGATCCTGGGCTGTTTCTGGATTGTATCACGTAGTAATGTGGTACCACGCTGAAACAGTCAATTAAACCTGGTTTCAATCAATATTTTAGAGGATAACGCATGTTAGGCCTCGGTTAGGTCTGGGATTTTCACTCATCAGACTCATACTTTCGCATTCTTCACATACCTGCTGAACTGATCCTGGGTTTTTTCTGGTTTGGATCACGTAGTAATGTGGGACCACACTGAAAGAGTCCATTAAACCTGGTTTGGATCAATATTTTAGAGGATAACGCATGTTAGGGCTAGGTTAGCCCTGGGATTTCCTCTCATCAGAGTCATACTTTCGCATTCTTCACATACTTGTTGAACTGATCCTGGGTTTTTTCTGGTTTGGATCACGTAGAAATGTGGTACCACACTGAAACAGTCGATTAAACCTGGTTTCAATCAATATTTTAGAGGATAACGCAAGTTAGGTCTGGGATAGGTCTAGGATTTGCCCTCATCAGGCTCATACTTTCGCATATTTTTCATACTTCATGGCTAGATCCTGGGCTGTTTCAGGATTGTATCACGTAGTAATGTGGTACCACGCTGAAACAGTCAACTAAACCTGGTTTCAATCAATATTTTAGAGGATAACGCATGTTAGGCCTCGGCTAGGTCTGGGATTTTCACTCATCAGACTCATACTTTCGCATTCTTCACATACCTGCTGAACTGATCCTGGGTTTTTTCTGGTTTGGATCACGTAGTAATGTGGGACCACACTGAAACAGTCGATTAAACCTGGTTTCGATCAATATTTTAGAGGATAACGCAAGTTAAGTATGGGATTGGTTTGGGATTTGACCTCATCAGACTCATACTTTCGCACACTTCACATACTCGTTGAACAGATCCTGGGTTATTTTCTGGTTTGTATCACAAAGTAACGTGGTACCACACTGAAACAGTCGATTAAACCAGGTTTCGATCAATATTTTTGAGGATAACGCATGTTAGGTCTAGGTTAGGCCTGGGATTTTCACTCATCAGACTCATACTTTCGCATTCTTCACATACTTGTTGAACGGATCCTGGGTTTTTTCCGGTTTCGATCACGTAGTAATGTGGGACGACACTGAAACAGTCAATTAAACCTAGTTTCGATCAATATTTTAGAGAATAATTCATGTTAGGTCTAGGTTAGGTCTGGGATTTGCTCTCATCAGGCTCATACTTTCGCACACTTCACATACTCGTTTGACAGATCCTGGGTTATTTTCTGGTTTGGATCACGTAGTAATGTGGGACCACACTGAAACAGTCAATTAAACCTGATCTTGATAAATATTTTAGAGGATAACGCATGTTAGGTCTGGGATAGGTCAGGGATTTGCCCTCATCAGACTCATACTTTCGCACACTTCACATACTCGTTGAACAGATCCTGGGTTATT
The DNA here is from genome assembly GCF_051014445.1 of Colletes latitarsis. Lineage (NCBI taxonomy): Eukaryota > Metazoa > Arthropoda > Insecta > Hymenoptera > Colletidae > Colletes > Colletes latitarsis. The sequence continues at coordinate 19,644,885 of NW_027488366.1, forward strand.
TTCTGGTTTGGATCACAAAGTAACGTGGTACCACACTGAAACAGTCGATTAAACCAGGTTTCGATCAATATTTTTGAGGATAACGCATGTTAGGTCTAGGTTAGGCCTGGGATTTTCACTCATCAGACTCATACTTTCGCATTCTTCACATACTTGTTGAACGGATCCTGGGTTTTTTCTGGTTCGGAACACGTAGTAATGTAGTACCACACTGAAACAGTCAATGAAACCTGGTTTTCATCAATATTTTAGAGGACAACGCAAGTTAGGTCTAGGTAAGGCCTGAGATTTTCACTGATCAGACTCATACTTTCGCATTCTTCACATACTTGTTGAACGGATCCTGGGTTTTTTTTGGTTTGGATCACGTAGTAATGTGGTACCACACTGAAACAGTCGATTAAACCTGGTTTCCATCAATATTTTAGAGGATAACGCAAGTTAAGTCTGGGATTGGTTTGGGATTTGACCTCATCAGACTCATACTTTCGCACACTTCACATACTCGTTGAACAGATCCTGGGTTATTTTCTGGTTTGGATCACATAGTAATGTGGTACCACACTGAAACAGTCGATTAAACCAGCTTTCGATCAATATTTTTGAGGATAACGCATGTTAGGTCTATGTTAGGCCTGGGATTTTCACTCATCAGACTCATACTTTCGCATTCTTCACATACTTGTTGATCGGATCCTGGGTTTTTTCTGGTTTGGATCACGTAGTAATGTGGTACCACACTGAAACAGTCCATTAAACCTGGTTTCCATCAATATTTTAGAGGATAACGCAAGTTAAGTCCGGGAGTGGTTTGGGATTTGACCTCATCAGAGTCATACTTTCGCACACTTCACATACTCGTTTGACAGATCCTGGGTTATTTTCTGGTTTGGATCACGTAGTAATGTGGGACCACACTGAAACAGTCAATTAAACCTGGTTTCGATCAATATTTTAGAGAATAATTCATGTTACGTCTAGGTTAGGTCTGGGATTTGCTCTCATCAGGCTCATTCTTTCGCATATTTCTCATACTTGATGGCTAGATGCTGGGCTTTTTCTGGATTGCACCACGTAGTAATGAAGTACAACACTGAAACAGTCAATTAAACCTGGTTTCCATCATTATCTTAGAGGACAACGCAAGTTAGGTCTGGGAAAGGTCTGGGATTTGCCCTCATCAGGCACATACTTTCCGCGTTTTTCACATACTTGTTGAACGGATCATGGGTTTTTTCTGGTTTGGATCACGTAGTAATGTGGGACCACACTGAAACAATCAATTAAACCTGGTCTTGATAAATATTTTAGAGGATAACGAATGTTAGGTCTGGGATAGGTCTAGGATTTGCCCTCATCAGGCTCATACTTTCGCATATTTCTCATACTTCATGGCTAGATCCTGGGCTATTTCTGGATTGGATCACGTAGTAATGTGGTACCACACTGAAACAGTCAATTAAACTTGGTCTTGATAAATATTTTAGAGGATAACGCATGTTAGGTCTGGGTAAGGTCTAGGATTTGCCCTCGTCAGGCTCATACTTTCGCATATTTCTCATACTTCATGGCTAGATCCTGGGCTATTTCTGGATTAGATCACGTAGTAATGTGGTACCACACTGAAACAGTCAATTAAACTTGGTTTCCATCAATATCTTAAAGGACAACGCAAGTTAGGTCTGGGATAGGTCTCGGATTTGCCCTCATCAGGCTCATACTTTCGCGTTTTTCACATACTTTTTGAACAGATCCTGGGTTTTTTCTGGTTTGGATCACGTAGTAGTATGGTACCACACTGAAACAGTCCATTGAACCTGGTTTGGATCAATATTTTAGAGGATAACGCATGTTAGGTCTAGGCTAGCCCTGGGATTTTCACTCGTCAGGCTCATACTTTCGCATTCTTCACATACTTGTTGAACGGATCCTGGGTTTTTTCTGGTTTGGATCACGTAGTAATGTGGTACCACACTGAAACAGTCGATTAAACCTGGTTTCGATCAATATTTTAGAGGATAACGCAAGTTAAGTCTGGGATTGGTCTGGGATTTGACCTCATCAGACTCACACTTTCGCACACTTCACATACTCGTTGAACAGATCCTGGGTATTTTCTGGTTTGGATCACGTAGTGATGTGGTACCACACTGAAACAGTCGATTAAACCAGGTTTCGATCAATATTTTTGAGGATAACGCATGTTAGGTCTAGGTTAGGCCTGGGATTTTCACTCGTCAGGCTCATACTTTCGCATTCCTCACATACTTGTTGAACGGATCCTAGGTTTTTTCTGGTTTGGATCACGTAGCAATGTGGGACCACACTGAAACAGTCAATTAAACCTGGTTTCGATCAACATTTTGGAGAATAATTCATGTTAGGTCTAGGTTAGGTCTGGGATTTGCTCTCATCAGGCTCATTCTTTCGCATATTTCTCATACTTGATGGCTAGATCCTGGGCTTTTTCTGGATTGCATCACGTAGTAATGAAGTGCAACACTGAAACAGTCAATTAAACCTGGTTTCCATCAATATCTTAGAGGACAACGCAAGTTAGGTCTGGGATAGGTCTGGCATTTGCCCTCATCAGGCTCATACTTTCGCGTTTTTCACATACTTGTTGAACAGATCCTGGGTTTTTTCTGGTTTGTATCACGTAGTAGTGTGGTACCACACTGAAAGAGTCCATTAAACCTGGTTTGGATCAATATTTTAGAGGATAACGCATGTTAGGTCTAGGTTAGCCCTGGGATTTTCACTCATCAGACTCATACTTTCGCATTCTTCACATACTTGTTGAACTGATCCTGGGTTTTTTCTGGTTTGGATCACGTAGTAATGTGGTACCACACTGAAACAGTCGATTAAACCTAGTTTCAATCAATATTTTAGAGGATAACGCAAGTTAGGTCTGGGATAGGTCTGGGATTTGACCCCATCAGACTCATACTTTCGCACACTTCACATACTCGTTGAACAGATCCTGGGTTATTTTCTGGTTTGGATAACATAGTAATGTGGTACCACACTGAAAGAGTCGATTAAACCAGGTTTCGATCAATATTTTAGAGAATAATTCATGTGACGTCTAGGTTAGGTCTGGGATTTGCTTTCATCAGGCTCATTCTTTCGCATATTTCTCATACATGTTGAACAGATCCTGGGTTTTTTCTGGTTTGGATCACTTAGTAATGTGGAACCACACTGAAACACCCAATTAAACCTGGTCTTGTTAAATATTTTAGAGGATAACGCATGTTAGGTCTGGGTTAGCCCTGGGATTTTCACTCATCAGACTCATACTTTCGCATATTTCTCATACTTCATGGCTAGATCCTGGGCTTTTTCTGGATTGCGTCACGTAGTAATGAAGTACAACACTGAAACAGTCAATTAAACCTGGTTTCCATCAATATCTTAGAGGACAACGCAAGTTAGGTCTGGGATAGGTCTGGGATTTGCCCTCATCAGGCTCATACTTTCGCGTTTTTCACATACTTGTTGAACAGATCCTGGGTTTTTTCTGGTTTTTATCACGTAGTAGTGTGGTACCACACTGAAAGAGTCCATTAAACCTGGTTTGGATCAATATTTTAGAGGATAACGCATGTTAGGTCTAGGTTAGCCCTGGGATTTTCACTCATCAGACTCATACTTTCGCATATTTCTCATACTTCATGGCTAGATCCTGGGCTATTTCTGGATTAGATCACATAGTAATATGGTACCACACTGAAACAGTCGATTAAACCTGGTTTCAATCAATATTTTAGAGGATAACGCAAGTTAGGTCTGGGATAGGTCTGGGATTTGACCCCGTCAGACTCATACTTTCGCACACTTCACATACTCGTTGAACAGATCCTGGGTTATTTTCTGGTTTGGATAACATAGTAATGTGGTACCACACTGAAACAGTCGATTAAACCAGGTTTCGATCAATATTTTAGAGAATAATTCATGTGATGTCTAGGTTAGGTCTGGGATTTGCTCTCATCAGGCTCATTCTTTCGCATATTTCTCATACTTCATGGCTAGATCCTGGGCTGTTTCTGGATTGTATCACGTAGTAATGTGGTACCACGCTGAAACAGTCAATTAAACCTGGTTTCAATCAATATTTTAGAGGATGACGCATGTTAGGCCTGGGTTAGGTCTGGGATTTTCACTCATCTGTCTCATACTTTCGCATTCTTCACATACTTGTTGAACTGATCCTGGGTTTTTTCTGGTTTGGATCACGTAGTAATGTGGTACCACACTGAAACAGTCGATTAAACCTTGTTTCAATCAATATTTTAGAGGATAACGCAAGTTAGGTCTGGGATAGGTCTGGGATTTGACCCCATCTGTCTCATACTTTCGCACACTTCACATACTCGTTGAACAGATCCTGGGTTTTTTCTGGTTTGCATCACTTAGTAATGTGGGACCACACTGAAACAATCAATTAAACCTGGTCTTGATAAATATTTTAGAGGATAACGCATGTTAGGTCTGGGTTAGGTCTAGGATTTGCGCTCATCAGGCTCATACTTTCGCATATTTCTCATACTTCATGGCTAGATCCTGGGCTGTTTCTGGATTGTATCACGTAGTAATGTGGTACCACGCTGAAACAGTCAATTAAACCTGGTTTCAATCAATATTTTAGAGGATGACGCATGTTAGGCCTCGGTTAGGTCTGGGATTTTCACTCATCAGACTCATACTTTCGCATTCTTCACATACTTGTTAAACGGATCCTGGGTTTTTTCTGGTTTGGATCACGTAGTAATGTGGGACCACACTGAAACAGTTCATTAAACCTGGTTTCGCTCAATATTTTAGAGGATAACGCATGTTAGGTCTAGGTTAGGTCTGGGATTTGCTCTCATCAGGCTCATTCTTTCGCATATTTCTCATACTTGATGGCTAGATCCTGGGCTTTTTCTGGATTGCATCACGTAGTAATGTAGTACCACACTGAAACAGTCAATGAAACCTGGTTTTCATGAATATTTTAGAGGACAACGCAAGTTAGGTCTAGGTAAGGCCTGAGATTTTCACTGATCAGACTCATACATTCGCATTCTTCACATACTTGTTGAACGGATCCTGGGTTTCTTCTGGTTTGGATCACGTAGTAATGTGGTACCACACTGAAACAGTCGATTAAACCTGGTTTCGATCAATATTTTAGAGGATAACGCAAGTTAAGTCTGGGATTGGTTTGGGATTTGACCTCATCAGACTCATACTTTCGCACACTTCACATACTCGTTGAACAGATCCTGGGTTATTTTCTGGTTTGGATCACATAGTAATGTGGTACCACACTGAAACAGTCGATTATACCATGTTTCGATCAATATTTTTGAGGATAACGCATGTTAGGTCTAGGTTAGGCCTGGGATTCTCACTCATCAGACTCATACTTTCGCATTCTTCACATACTTGTTGTACGGATCCTGGGTTTTTTCTGGTTTGGATCACGTAGTAATGTGGGACCACACTGAAACAATCAATTAAACCTGGTTTCGATCAATATTTTTGAGAATAATACATGTTATGTCTAGGTTAGGACTTGGATTTGCGCTCATCAGGCTCATTCTTTCGCATATTTCTCATACTTGATGGCTAGATGCTGGGCTTTTTCTGGATTGCATCACGTAGTAATGAAGTACAACACAGAAACAGTCAATTAAACCTGGTTTCCATCAATATCTTAGAGGACAACGCAAGTTAGGTCTGGGATAGGTCTGGGATTTGCCCTCATCAGGCTCATACTTTCGCGTTTTTCACATACTTGTTGAACGGATCATGGGTTTTTTCTGGTTTGGATCACGTAGTAATGTGGGACCACACTGAAACAATCAATTAAACCTTGTCTTGATAAATATTTTAGAGGATAACGCATGTTAGGTCTGGGATAGGTCGGGGATTTGCCCTCATCAGACTCATACTTTCGCACACTTCACATACTCGTTGATCAGATCCTGGGTTTTTTCTGGTTTGGATCACGTAGTAATGTGGAACTACACTGAAACAATCAATTAAACCTGGTCTTGATAAATATTTTAGAGGATAACGCATGTCAGGTCTGGGTTAGGTCTAGGATTTGCCCTCGTCAGGCTCATACTTCCGCATATTTCTCATACTTCATGGCTAGATCCTGGGCTATTTCTGGATTAGATCACGTAGTAATGTGGTACCACACTGAAACAGTCAATTAAACCTGGTTTCCATCAAACTCTTAGAGGAGAACGCAAGTTAGGTCTGGGATAGGTCTTGGATTTGCCCTCATCAGGCTCATACTTTCGCGTTTTTCACATACTTTTTGAACAGATCCTGGGTTTTTTCTGGTTTGGATCACGTAGTAGTGTGGTACCACACTGAAACAGTCCATTAAACCTGACTTGGATCAATATTTTAGAGGATAACGCATGTTAGGTCTAGGTTAGGTCTGGGAATTTCACTCATCAGACTCATACTTTCGCACACTTCACATACTCGTTGAACAGATCCTGGGTTATTTTCTGGTTTGGATCACATAGTAATGTGGTACCACACTGAAACAGTCGATTATACCAGGTTTCGACCAATATTTTTGAGGATAACGCATGTTAGGTCTAGGTTAGGCCTGGGATTTTCACCCATCAGGCTCATACTTTCGCATTCTTCGCATACTTGTTGTACGGATCCTGGGTTTTTTCTGGTTTGGATCACGTAGTAATGTGGGACCACACTGAAACAGTCAATTAAACCTGGTTTCGATCAATATTTTTGAGAATAATACATGTTAGGTCTAGGTTAGGTCGGGGAATTTCACTCATCAGACTCATACTTTCGCATTCTTCACATACTTGTTGTACGGATCCCGGGTTTTTTCTGGTTTGGATCACGTAGTAATGTGGGACCACACTGAAACAGTCAATTAAACCTGGTTTCCATCAATATCTTAGAGGACAACGCAAGTTAGGTCTGGGATAGGTCTGGGATTTGCCCTCATCAGACTCACACTTTCGCACACTTCACATACTCGTTGAACAGATCCTGGGTTATTTTCTGGTTTGGATCACGTAGTGATGTGGTACCACACTGAAACAGTCGATTAAACCAGGTTTCGATCAATATTTTTGAGGATAACGCATGTTAGGTCTAGGTTAGGCCTGGGATTTTCACTCGTCAGGCTCATACTTTCGCATTCTTCACATACTTGTTGAACGGATCCTAGGTTTTTTCTGGTTTGGATCACGTAGTAATGTGGGACCACACTGAAACAGTCAATTAAACCTGGTTTCGATCAACATTTTGGAGAATAATTCATGTTAGGTCTAGGTTAGGTCTGGGATTTGCTCTCATCAGGCTCATTCTTTCGCATATTTCTCATACTTGATGGCTAGATCCTGGGCTTTTTCTGGATTGCATCACGTAGTAATGAAGTGCAACACTGAAACAGTCAATCAAACCTGGTTTCCATCAATATCTTAGAGGACAACGCAAGTTAGGTCTGGGATAGGTCTGGCATTTGCCCTCATCAGGCTCATACTTTCGCGTTTTTCACATACTTGTTGAACAGATCCTGGGTTTTTTCTGGTTTGTATCACGTAGTAGTGTGGTACCACACTGAAAGAGTCCATTAAACCTGGTTTGGATCAATATTTTAGAGGATAACGCATGTTAGGTCTAGGTTAGCCCTGGGATTTTCACTCATCAGACTCATACTTTCGCATTCTTCACATACTTGTTGAACTGATCCTGGGTTTTTTCTGGTTTGGATCACGTAGTAATGTGGTACCACACTGAAACAGTCGATTAAACCTAGTTTCAATCAATATTTTAGAGGATAACGCAAGTTAGGTCTGGGATAGGTCTGGGATTTGACCCCATCAGACTCATACTTTCGCACACTTCACATACTCGTTGAACAGATCCTGGGTTATTTTCTGGTTTGGATAACATAGTAATGTGGTACCACACTGAAAGAGTCGATTAAACCAGGTTTCGATCAATATTTTAGAGAATAATTCATGTGACGTCTAGGTTAGTTCTGGGATTTGCTTTCATCAGGCTCATTCTTTCGCATATTTCTCATACATGTTGAACAGATCCTGGGTTTTTTCTGGTTTGGATCACTTAGTAATGTGGAACCACACTGAAACACCCAATTAAACCTGGTCTTGATAAATATTTTAGAGGATAACGCATGTTAGGTCTGGGTTAGGTCTAGGATTTGCCCTCATCAGGCTCATACTTTCGCATATTTCTCATACTTCATGGCTAGATCCTGGGCTGTTTCTGGATTGTATCACGTAGTAATGTGGTACCACGCTGAAACAGTCAATTAAACCTTGTTTCAATCAATATTTTAGAGGATAACGCATGTTAGGCCTCGGTTAGGTCTGGGATTTTCACTCATCAGACTCATACTTTCGCATTCTTCACATACTTGTTGAACTGATCCTGGGTTTTTTCTGGTTTGGATCACGTAGTAATGTGGGACCACACTGAAACAGTTCATTAAGCCTGGTTTCGCTCAATATTTTAGAGGATAACGCATGTTAGGTCTAGGTTAGGTCTGGGATTTGCTCTCATTAGGCTCATTCTTTCGCATATTTCTCATACTTGATGGCTAGATCCTGGGCTTTTTCTGGATTGCATCACGTAGTAATGTAGTACCACACTGAAACAGTCAATGAAACCTGGTTTTCATCAATATTTTAGAGGACAACGCAAGTTAGGTCTAGGTAAGGCCTGAGATTTTCACTGATCAGACTCATACTTTTTTTTTTTTTTTTTTTTTTTTTTTTTTTTTGTCGTGGGGAAAATCTTCGAAAGACTCCCTCACACCTCCTTGGGGAGAGGTGGGAGGGGTGTGTGGGATTCCCCGCGCCCGTACAACGACAGGCGCGGGACCTACCCACTGAAAACCCCACGGTGACCCTTCGGCACGCTTTGGGAGGATACCGGGAATCGCCCGAAGCATTCTTCCGGTATCCTCCCCGTGCCCGCGCTTTCGCGCCCATCCCCCGGGGGGACAATCGGTCCCCCCAGTAGACACACTGCCTCATAGCGGCGAGACGGGGCCACTCCATCCCGCCGCTATCCGTCCCGGGGCCGCGTTTAGTGGCGGCTGCGAGCCCCAACTCGCAACCGCTCGCGACCCCGTTTCCACCCCTCGGCGGCCGGGCGTTCATGGCCGCACCACACCGCCGAGGGTGCCTCCCCTTGCGTCGGCCCGGTAGGGGGAGGCACTTCTACCCCCAACCGGTCCGACCCGGCGCCGCCTGGCGGGAGGAGGGTCCCCTCAGGACCCCCCTCCCAGCCTAGGTCATCCGCCACGCCGAGGCGGCCGCCCGCGACGCCTCGCGACCGGGCGACGACCTCGGGCCACCGCACGAGCGCGAGCTTCTGCGCGCCGCTGAAGCTCGCGCTCCCTCCCCGCGGCCTCCTTCTGCAACATTACGTTCTCGCAGAAGGAGGCCACGGCCCTCCACTTCTCCTCGCTGCCGAGCATGGCGCGCACCACGCCCGGCAGCGAGACATCCCGCCCGACGACGCCGACCAGGACACGGCGCTCCCCCTCCCACGCGGGGCATACCTCCAGGGTATGATCCGCCGTGTCCTGCTCAGCGTCGCAGTGGCAGCAACGCGCCGTCGGCTCCTTCCCTATCCGGCACAGGTATCTTCCGAAGCTGCCATGCCCGGAAAATACCTGTGCCAGCCGGTAGGTGAGGCTGCCATGGCCTCTGTCCAGCCACTCCTTCAGGAGTGGCCGAACAGCCCCGACAGTCCGGTGCCCCGCGGTTGGCAGAGCCAGCCGCTCCTGCCACGCGAGCAACACGGACTGCCGGGCCTGGCGCTTCAAATCGCCCCAAGCAGGTTCCTGCCCGCCCGGGACCGCCCCCACCCCCGCGCGACGGTCGACGCGGTGCCGGTACATCACCGCATGCGACCGCGCGAGCAGGTCCATGGGCGGCATCCCCGCTAGAACCGTCGCCGCCTCATGTGACATGGTGCGATACCCGCGGACGACCCTGAGCGCCATGCGCCTCTGCACCCGACGCAGCATAGTCATGCTGCGCCGGGAGGCAGCCAGGTCGTCCGCCCAGACGGGGGCCCCGTATAGGGCCACCGACTGGACCATTGCCACATAGAGGCGACGAACTCGGCCCGCCGGGCCCCCCAGGTTGGGCAGGATCCGGCCCAGAGCCGCAACCATCCTTTCCAACCGGGGGACCAGGCAGCGGAAATGCTCCTCGAAACGCCAGTGGCTATCGAGGATCAGCCCTAGATACCTGATCTGGGGCTTCACCTCGATGTCAGCCTCACCCACCCGGATCAGAGGGGGTGGCGGATCCTGCCGACGTGAATGAAACGCAATCACCTCGGTCTTATGGACCGCCACCGTCATCCCCATCCCCCTGATCCGGTCGACGACGCGTTGCGACCCCTCCTCCGCGCGACGCATGGCCCTCCCCCAGTGCGCCCCGACGGCCAGCACCAGTGTGTCATCCGCATAACACACCGTGCTGACGCCGTCGGGGAGGCCGGCCCGCAACACCGAGTCGTACGCGATGTTCCACAGGAGTGGCCCGAGGACCGACCCCTGCGGAACACCGCAGTACACCTCCCTCCGCATATCACCATCCCGGCCCGGATACTCGATCCACCTGCCGCGGAGATAATCCCCGACGACCGCCCTGAGACAAGGGGGGACTCGATGATATTCGAGTCCCCTCCTTATCTCTTCCCAGGGGAGGGTGTTAAAGGCATTGGCAATATCCAAGGATATTGCCAATGCCACCCCTCCCCGGGAGACGGCCGCCTCCGAGAGGGGCCTCACACGACCTATCGCGTCGATAGTCGATCGGCCCCCCCGGAAACCGAACTGGCAGTCGGCCAGACCGGGATCACCCCGCGACAGGTGCTCGACGAGGCGGGCAGCAATCACACGCTCGAAGAGCTTGCCCACCTCGTCGAGGAGACAAATGGGCCGGTATGCGGAGGGAGACTCCGCGGGCCGACCCTCCTTCCGGAGGAGGACCATCCTCGCCACCTTCCAACTGGGGGGGAATCGCCCGTCCCTCAGGCAGCGGTCGAACAACCGCCTGAGGTCGGCCCCAAGGACGCCCTGGGTCAAGACCCAAACCCGGCCGGGCACACCATCCGGACCCGGGGCCGTGTTACGAACCCCGAACCGTCTGATGGCCGCTGCCAGCTCCTCCTGCGTGACCCCCAGCTCGGCCGTCCACTCCACTGGGACAGCCGCCGCCGCCGGAGGACGCGGTCCCCTCTCCCCAATTGGGAAGAGTGTATTGACCACGTCCTCCAGCAGCCGGGGGTCAAGACCCTCGGTGACGGGGGGCGCCCACGGGCGGAGCTTATTCAGCACCACCTTATATGGGCGCCCCCATGGATCGTCATCAAGGGTCTGGAGGAGCTCCTTCCATGCCTGGGTCTTGGCCCGTTTGATGGCGACCTGCAGAGCAACCCGCGCCACGCGGTATGCTCCATACAGGTCATCAGCTGCCCTCGCTCGCGCCACGCCGTCGCCTGTACGTTGACGACGGCGCGCGCGGGTGTACTGGCGTCGGGCGCGGACAGTCGCGACTCGCAACTCCGCGATCGCGTCCGACCACCAGTACACCGCCCGGCGAGGAGAAGCCCGCCCGACCCGAGGCATCCCCGCGTCGCAAATACCCGCGACCAATGCTCCGAGCCGGGCGACCTCCTCCTCTATGCTCGGCAACTCGGCCGCTCCCTGCGGCCAAGTTGCAGCGAGGGCAGCTGCCATCAGGGCGTCCTTGTCCAGGCGCCGAAGCGCCCAGCGGCGTGGTGGGGTGCCACGCAGGCGGCCGTGTCGGGATGCACTCGCGGCGGCAGAGACCTCCATCCGGATGTACCGGTGATCGGAGAGTGTCTCTGCCCCCGCGACCACGTGCCAACCCGACACCATGCGCACGGCGTTGGGGGTCGCGAATCCAACATCCACGATGGACCCCCCATATCGCCGCACGCATGTGTGCTCCGACCCCCGGTTCAATACCCGGAGGTCGAGCCCCGCCGCCCAATCGCCCAGGATCCCGCCGCGAACGGAGGTCCTGGGGGATCCCCAAGCCACCGACTTGGCATTAAAATCCCCCAGGACCAGCACCGGCCGGGCCGCGTAGCGCTGCACGCATGCCGCGACCTCGGCCAAGTACAGCTCGAACGCAGCGTGACCGCTACGGGGCGAAATGTAGCACCCCACCACAGCGACTCCCCCCCAGTCCACGGCGACGAATCCCCGACCGCGCTCCAACAAGGAGAACGGTGGGGACCCGGCGCCCCCTCCCCATACCGTCGCCACCAAGCCGTCCGCGTCGCCCACCCAATGAGGGTGATCAGGGACGCGGTACGGCTCGGCGGCGACCGCCAGGCCAACCCCCCACTCCGCGAGGACTTGGGACATCAAGTCCTGTGCCGCGCGGCAGTGGTTGAGGTTGGCCTGGAGGAGGAGGCGGGGCGGCATTAATTAATGGCCGCGCCAGCCTCCTCCCGGCCGTCCGTCCCCGTAGCACCGTCCACCTCCATGGAGGACGATGCCACCGCCCTCGGCACCGGAGCCGGTGCAGCCCGCCTCTTCCTCTCCTTCCGGGAGGGGGGGGGAGCACTTCTTGCTCCCCACCCTGTGATCGGCTGGCCTCCCCATGTCCGCACACAGCGGGCAGTGGGGGGCCGCCGAGCACTGGCTCGCACGGTGCTCTTTGGCACCGCAGCGGTAACACTGACCGCTGCGGTCCACCGGCGAGGTGCACCACTGCCTCACGTGCCCCAATTCGAGGCAGCGGTGACACTGGAGCGGGCGCGGCGCGAGGATTTCCACTCGCGCCGAAACCCACCCCACCAACACCCTCCCGGATTCCGCCACCTTACGGGCGGCGGAGAGGGGGCACCGGGCCCACACCGACCCGAGGCCGGAGGGCGACCTGCGGATCTCTCCGATCCGCAGGTCCTCCACAGGACAGTCCCCCGCCCTCGCAAGGGCACGGGACACATCCTGTGCGCTGACCGAGTCGTCCAGCCCACAAACGCGCATCTCCGTGCGCTTCGTGGGCCGGGCGACCCGGACACCTCTTTCGCCCAGCTGCTCCCGGAGCCTCTGGGCGAGACGATCCGCCTTCGCGCCACCTTCTGCACCGGGGATCTCCAGCAAGAGACCCCCGGTCACGGCCCTCTTCGCCCTCACGGAGGCGATGCCCAGCTCTTCCAGGGAGATATTCTCCCTGGCGAGCCGCATCGCCTCCGCGAGGGTCAGGTCGCCCCCCTGCGCAACGGTCAGCGTCACCGCTGCCGTTTTTGGGGGACGACCTGGTCGTGCCTTCCCGACCTTCGCGGCCTTTACCTTGGCCGCCGGCGGCGGAGGCGGAGGCCGCGGTTGCGAGGCCTTCCTCGCCGCCCGCTTCGCCTTCCGCCCCACCACCTCACTCCACGCCACCCCCCCTTGGGAGGGTGCCGTGGAGGACGCGACCACCGCGACCACGGGTACACCACCCCCCTTGGGGGTCGCGACCCGGGGCCCTGGTGCCGCAACGCTGGGCGGAGCCTTCACTCCGCCCTTCTTTGCCTTCCCCGACTGTACCGGAACAGGTCGGGGAGGCACCGCCTTCCTGCTGACCGCTCTTCCGGCGAGGAGCTCCTCCCGGAAGGCGGCCAGCTTGCCATCAATCATGTCCCCAATCCTCCTCAGAAGATCGTCTTCTGAGGAGGACGGGGACTTCTTCACGGGCGGAGTGCGGGTGGAGGCGCCCGCGGTGCCCCGCACCACTGCCGCCGCACTCCGCTTATTTACCTCCGCCGAGGGACGCGGCGGTGGAGGAGGAGGGAGGATGGGAGGGAGGGCCGCGCTGTTCCACAGCGCCTCTGCCCTCCTCCTCCCCTGTCGCTCCTCCTCCAACAGGAGCTGCAGACGGGCGTTCCGCCCTCTGAGCTCCCGCGCCGCCTCCCTCATTTCCTCCGCCGCGGCCTTCAGGGCCTCCGCGCCACCGCTTTTCTGCCCCTTAAAGGCGCAGGCAGCGGCGACTTTCTCCACCCGCCTCAGGGACGAGGAGATCCTCTCCGATATCTCCTCGGTCACCTCGTCCCTGAGGCAACTCAGCCTCACCGACGGGCTCATCGCCCCGCCCACCTCGACGACGGCCTGCCCCGCCCTCTTCCTCTTAGAGCCTATGAGGCTCCTGGTGGAGGAGAAGGACGAGACTGACGCAGTCTCGTCGTCCTCCTCCACCTTCCACGAAGCCGGGCCAGGCGCTGGAGGCGGCGCGAGCGCCGTCACTCCAGTCCCAACACCGCCTTCGTCCTCCCCCTCTGACTTACCCCGTCCCATCCCCGTTTTAATATTGAACTCCATAATATTCCCACGAGCAGGTCGGAAGAAAAGGTCCGCCCGGGCAGAGCCGCCTTACCCGGGTAAGCCTATATACTCCGGGGGTTCGGCAGGTTCCCCGGAGGTGGTCGCTTGGGATTGGGCCTTCTCCCCCAACCATGCATCCCATCGCCGCGCACCATAGCTTAGGATTGGAGGGCGATTTTATAGAGTCGCCATACTCGTGGCCCAGGCGGTTAAGCCAAGACCCCCGTTCCTCCTGCCGTCACGTACCATTCACAAAACCAATAGGGAATTGTGAATGGGTCGTTGTGACGACCAACAGGAGGCTTACGGTGTGTGTATGACTCGGGTACCCCGGGTTCGTTAAGCCCGTACTGCAGCTGAAAGGCTGGCAGCCCCTGAGGGGATCAGACTCATACTTTCGCATTCTTCACATACTTGTTGAACGGATCCTGGGTTTTTTCTGGTTTGGATCATGTAGTAATGTGGGACCACACTGAAACAGTTCATTAAACCTGGTTTCGCTCAATATTTTAGAGGATAACGCATGTTAGGTCTAGGTTAGGTCTGGGATTTGCTCTCATCAGGCTCATTCTTTCGCATATTTCTCATACTTGATGGCTAGCTCCTGGGCTTTTTCTGGATTGCATCACGTAGTAATGTAGTACCACACTGAAACAGTCAATGAAACCTGGTTTTCATCAATATTTTAGAGGACAACGCAAGTTAGGTCTAGGTAAGGCCTGAGATTTTCACTGATCAGACTCATACATTCGCATTCTTCACATACTTGTTGAACGGATCCTGGGTTTTTTCTGGTTTGGATCACGTAGTAATGTGGTACCACACTGAAACAGTCGATTAAACCTGGTTTCGATCAATATTTTAGAGGATAACGCAAGTTAAGTCTGGGATTGGTTTGGGATTTGACCTCATCAGACTCATACTTTCGCACACTTCACATACTCGTTGAACAGATCCTGGGTTATTTTCTGGTTTGGATCACATAGTAATGTGGTACCACACTGAAACAGTCGATTAAACCAGGTTTCGATCAATATTTTTGAGGATAACGCATGTTAGGTCTAGGTTAGGCCTGGGATTTTCACTCATCAGACTCATACTTTCGCATTCTTCACATACTTGTTCAACGGATCCTGGGTTTTTTCTGGTTTGGATCACGTAGTAATGTAGGACCACACTGAAACAGTCAATTAAACCTAGTTTCGATCAATATTTTAGAGAATAATTCATGTTAGGTCTAGGTTAGGTCTGGGATTTGCTCTCATCAGGCTCATACTTCCGCACACTTCACATACTCGTTTGACAGATCCTGGGTTATTTTCTGGTTTGGATCACGTAGTAATGTGGGACCACACTGAAACAGTCAATTAAACCTGGTTTCGATCAATATTTTAGAGAATAATTCATGTTATGTCTAGGTTAGTTCACATACTTGTTGAACGGATCCTGGGTTTTTTCTGGTTTGGATCACGTAGTAATGTGGTACCACACTGAAACAGTCGATTAAACCTGGTTTCGATCAATATTTTAGAGGATAACGCAAGTTAAGTCAGGGATTGGTTTGGGATTTGACCTCATCAGACTCATACTTTCGCACACTTCACATACTCGTTGAACAGATCCTGGGTTATTTTCTGGTTTGGATCACATAGTAATGTGGTACCACACTGAAACAGTCGATTAAACCAGGTTTCGATCAATATTTTTGAGGATAACGCATGTTAGGTCTAGGTTAGGCCTGGGATTTTCACTCATCAGACTCATACTTTCGCATTCTTCACATACTTGTTCAACGGATCCTGGGTTTTTTCTGGTTTGGATCACGTAGTAATGTAGGACCACACTGAAACAGTCAATTAAACCTAGTTTCGATCAATATTTTAGAGAATAATTCATGTTAGGTCTAGGTTAGGTCTGGGATTTGCTCTCATCAGGCTCATACTTCCGCACACTTCACATACTCGTTTGACAGATCCTGGGTTATTTTCTGGTTTGGATCACGTAGTAATGTGGGACCACACTGAAACAGTCAATTAAACCTGGTTTCGATCAATATTTTAGAGAATAATTCATGTTATGTCTAGGTTAGGTCTGGGATTTGCTCTCATTAGGCTCATTCTTTCGCATATTTCTCATACTTGATGGCTAGATGCTGGGCTTTTTCTGGATTGCATCACGTAGTAATGAAGTACAACACTGAAACAGTCACTTAAACCTGGTTTCCATCATTATCTTAAAGGAAAACGCAAGTTAGGTCTGGGATAGGTCTTGGATTTGCCCTCATCAGGCTCATACTTTCGCGTTTTTCACATACTTTTTGAACAGATCCTGGGTTTTTTCTGGTTTGGATCACGTAGTAGTGCGGTACCACACTGAAACAGTCCATTAAACCTGGTTTGGATCAATATTTTAGAGGATAACGCATGTTAGGTCTAGGTTAGGTCTGGGAATTTCACTCATCAGACTCATACTTCCGCACACTTCACATACTCGTTTGACAGATCCTGGGTTATTTTCTGGTTTGGATCACGTAGTAATGTAGGACCACACTGAAACAGTCAATTAAACCTAGTTTCGATCAATATTTTTGAGGATAACGCATGTTAGGTCTAGGTTAGGCCTGGGATTTTCACTCATCAGGCTCATACTTTCGCATTCTTCGCATACTTGTTGTACGGATCCTGGGTTTTTTCTGGTTTGGATCACGTAGTAATGTGGGACCACACTGAAACAGTCAATTAAACCTGGTTTCGATCAATATTTTTGAGAATAATACATGTTAGGTCTAGGTTAGGTCTGGGATTTGCTCTCATCAGGCTCATTCTTTCGCATATTTCTCATACTTGATGGCTAGATGCTGGGCTTTTTCTGGATTGCATCACGTAGTAATGAAGTACAACACAGAAACAGTCAATTAAACCTGGTTTCCATGAATATCTTAGAGGACAACGCAAGTTAGGTCTGGGATAGGTCTGGGATTTGCCCTCATCAGGCTCATACTTTCGCGTTTTTCACATACTTGTTGAACAGATCCTGGGTTTTTTCTGGTTTGGATCACGTAGTAGGACCACTGTATGGATCAGTAGTGGTACCACACTGAAACAGTCCATTAAACCTGGTTTGGATCAATATTTTAGAGGATAACGCATGTTAGGTCTGGGATTTTCACTCATCAGACTCATACTTTCGCATTCTTCACATACTTGTTGTACGGATCCTGGGTTTTTTCTGGTTTGGATCACGTAGTAATGTGGGACCACACTGAAACAGTCAATTAAACCTGGTTTCGATCAATATTTTTGAGAATAATACATGTTAGGTCTAGGTTAGGTCTGGGATTTGCTCTCATCAGGCTCATTCTTTCGCATATTTCTCATACTTGATGGCTACATGCTGGGCTTTTTCTGGATTGCATCACGTAGTAATGAAGTACAACACAGAAACAGTCAATTGAACCTGGTTTCCATCAATATCTTAGAGGACAACGCAAGTTAGGTCTGGGATAGGTCTGGGATTTGCCCTCATCAGGCTCATACTTTCGCGTTTTTCACATACATGTTGAACAGATCCTGGGTTTTTTCTGGTTTGGATCACGTAGTAGTGTGGTACCACACTGAAACAGTCCATTAAACCTGGTTTGGATCAATATTTTAGAGGATAACGCATGTTAGGTCTAGGTTAGGTCGGGGATTTTGACTCATCAGACTCATACTTTCGCATTCTTCACATACTTGTTGTACGGATCCCGGGTTTTTTCTGGTTTGGATCACGTAGTAATGTGGGACCACACTGAAACAGTCAATTAAACCTGGTTTCGATCAATATTTTTGAGAATAATACATGTTAGGTCTAGGTTAGGTCTTGGATTTGCTCTCATCAGGCTCATTCTTTCGCATATTTGTCATACTTGATGGCTAGATGCTGGGCTTTTTCTGGATTGCATCAGGTAGTAATGAAGTACAACACAGAGACAGTCAATTAAACCTGGTTTCCATTAATATCTTAGAGGACAACGCAAGTTAGGTCTGGGATAGGTCTGGGATTTGCCCTCATCAGGCTCATACTTTCGCGTTTTTCACATACATGTTGAACAGATACTGGGTTTTTTCTGGTTTGGATCATGTAGTAGTGTGGTACCACACTGAAACAGTCCATTAAACCTGGTTTGGATCAATATTTTAGAGGATAACGCATGTTAGGTCTAGGTTAGGTCGGGGATTTTCACTCCTCAGACTCATACTTACGCATTCTTCACATACTTGTTGAACAGATCCTGGGTTTTTTCTGGTTTGGATCACGTAGTAGTGTGGTACCACACTGAAACAGTCCATTAAACCTGGTTTGGATCAATATTTTAGAGGATAACGCATGTTAGGTCTAGGTTAGGTCGGGGATTTTCACTCATCAGACTCATACTTTCGCATTCTTCACATACTTGTTGTACGGATCCCGGGTTTTTTCTGGCTTGGATCACGTAGTAATGTGGGACCACACTGAAACAGTAAATTAAACCTGGTTTCGATCAATATTTTTGAGAATAATACATGTTAGGTCTAGGTTAGGTCTGGGATTTGCTCTCATCAGGCTCATTCTTTCGCATATTTCTCATACTTGATGGCTAGATGCTGGGCTTTTTCTGGATTGCATCACGTAGTAATGAAGTACAACACAGAAACAGTCAATTAAACCTGGTTTCGATCAATATTTTAGAGGATAACGCAAGTTAGGTCTGGTTTAGGTCTGGGATTTGCCCTCATTAGGCTCATACTTTCGCGTTTTTCACATACATGTTGAGAGATCCTGGGTTTTTTCTGGTTTGGATCACGTAGTAGTGTGGTACCACACTGAAGCAGTCCATTAAACCTGGTTTGGATCAATATTTTAGAGGATAACGCATGTTAGGTCTAGGTTAGGTCGGGGATTTTCACTCATCAGACTCATACTTTCGCATTCTTCACATACTTGTTGAACGGATCCTGGGTTTTTTCTGGTTTGGATCACGTAGTAGTGTGGTACCACACTGAAACAATCAATTAAACCTGATCTTGATAAATATTTTAGAGGATAACGCATGTTAGGTCTAGGTTAGGTCTGGGATTTTCACTCATCAGACTCATACTTTCGCATTCTTCACATACTTGTTGAACGGATCCTGGGTTTTTTCTGGTTTGGATCACGTAGTAATGTGGGCCCTCACTGAAACAAGCATTTAAACCTGGTCGTGATAAATATTTTAGAGGATAACGCAAGTTAGGTCTGGGATAGGTCACGGATTTGACCTCATCAGACTCATAATTTCGCACACTTCACATAGTCCTTGAACAGATCCTGGGTTATTTTCTGGTTTGGATCACATAGTAATGTGGTACCACACTGAAACAGTCGATTAAACCAGGTTTCGATCAATATTTTAGAGAATAATTCATGTTAGGTCTAGGTTAGGTCAAGGATTTGCTCTCATCAGGCTCATTCTTTCGCATATTTCTCATACTTGATGGCTAGATCCTGGACTTTTTCTGGATTGCATCACGTAGTAATGAAGTACAACACTGGAACAGTCAATTAAACCTGGTTTCGATCAATATTTTAGAGAATAATTCATGTTAGGTCTAGGTTAGGTCTGGGATTTGCTCTCATCAGGCTCATTCTTTCGCATATTTCTCATACTTCATGGCTAGATCCTGGGCTATTTCAGGATTGGATCACGTAGTAATGTGGTACCACACTGAAAGAGTCCATTAAACCTGGTTTGGATCAATATTTTAGAGGATAACGCATGTTAAGTCTGGGTTAGGTCTAGGATTTGCCCTCATCAGGTTCATACTTTCGCATATTTCTCATACTTCATGGCTAGATCCTGGGCTGTTTCTGGATTGTATCACGTAGTACTGTGGTACCACGCTGATACAGTCAATTAAACCTGGTTTCAATCAATATTTTAGAGGATAACGCATGTTAGGCCTCGGTTAGGTCTGGGATTTTCACTCATCAGACTCATACTTTCGCATTCTTCACATACTTGTTGAACTGATCCTGGGTTTTTTCAGGTTTGGATCACGTAGTAATGTGGGACCACACTGAAACAGTTCATTAAACCTGGTTTCGCTCAATATTCTAGAGGATAACGCAAGTTAGGTCTGGGATAGGTCTGGGATTTGACCCCATCACTCTCATACTTTCGCACACTTCACATACTCGTTGATACAGATCCTGGGTTTTTTCTAGTTTGCATCACTTAGTAATGTGGGACCACACTGAAACAATCAATTAAACCTGGTCTTGATAAATATTTTAGAGGATAACGCATGTTAGGTCTGGGTTAGGTCTAGGATTTGCCCTCATCAGGCTCATACTTTCGCATATTTCTCATACTTCATGGCTAGATCCTGGGCTGTTTCTGGTTTGTATCACGTAGTAATGTGGTACCACGCTGAAACAGTCAATTAAACCTGGTTTCAATCAATATTTTAGAGGACAACGCAAGTTAGGTCTAGGTAAGTCCTGAGATTTTCACTGATCAGACTCATACTTTCGCATTCTTCACATACTTGTTGAACGGATCCTGGGTTTTTTCTGGTTTGGATCACGTAGTAATGTGGTACCACACTGAAACAGTCGATTAAACCTGGTTTCGATCAATATTTTAGAGGATAACGCAAGTTAAGTCTGGGATTGGTTTGGGATTTGACCTCATCAGACTCATACTTTCGCACACTTCACATACTCGTTGAACAGATCCTGGGTTATTTTCTGGTTTCGATCACATAGTAATGTGGTACCACACTGAAACAGTCGATTAAACCAGGTTTCGATCAATATTTTTGAGGATAACGCATGTTAGGTCTAGGTTAGGCCTGGGATTTTCACTCATCAGACTCATACTTTCGCATTCTTCACATACGTGTTGAACGGATCCTGGGTTTTTTCTGGTTTGGATCACGTAGTAATGTGGGACCACACTGAAACAGTCAATTAAACCTAGTTTCGATCAATATTTTAGAGAATAATTCATGTTAGGTCTAGGTTAGGTCTGGGATTTGCTCTCATCAGGCTCATACTTTCGCACACTTCACATACTCGTTTGACAGATCCTGGGTTATTTTCTGGTTTGGATCACGTAGTAATGTGGGACCACACTGAAACAGTCAATTAAACCTGGTTTCGATCAATATTTTAGAGAATGTTATGTCTAGGTTAGGTCTGGGATTTGCTCTCATCAGGCTCATTCTTTCGCATATTTCTCATACTTGATGGCTAGATGTTGGGCTTTTTCTGGATTGCATCACGTAGTAATGAAGTACAACACTGAAACAGTCAATTAAACCTGGTTTCCATCATTATTTTAGAGGATAACGCATGTTAGGTCTGGGATAGGTCTGGGATTTGCCCTCATCAGACTCATACTTTCGCACAGTTCACATACTCGTTGAACAGATCCTGGGTTATTTTCTGGTTTGGATCACATAGTAATGTGGTACCACACTGAAACAGTCAATTAAACTTGGTTTCCATCAATATCTTAAAGGACAACGCAAGTTAGGTCTGGGATAGGTCTTGGATTTGCCCTCATCAGGCTCATACTTTCGCGTTTTTCTCATACTTTTTGAACAGATCCTGGGTTTTTTCTGGTTTGGATCACGTAGTAGTATGGTACCACACTGAAACAGTCCATTGAACCTGGTTTGGATCATTATTTTAGAGGATAACGCATGTTAGGTCTAGGTTAGGTCTGGGATTTCCACTCATCTGATTCATACTTTCGCATTCTTCACATACTTGTTGAACGGATCCTGGATTTTTTCTGGTTTGGATCACGTAGTAATGTGGTACCACACTGAAACAGTCGATTAAACCTGGTTTCGATCAATATTTTTGAGAATAATACATGTTAGGTCTAGGTTAGGTCGGGGAATTTCACTCATCAGACTCATACTTTCGTATTCTTCACATACTTGTTGAACTGATCCTGGGTTTTTTCTGGTTTGGATCACGTAGTAATGTGGTACCACACTGAAACAGTCGATTAAACCTGGTTTCAATCAATATTTTAGAGGATAACGCAAGTTAGGTCTGGGATAAGTCTGGGATTTGACCCCATCAGTCTCATACTTTCGCACACTTCACATACTCGTTGATACAGATCCTGGGTTTTTTCTGGTTTGCATCACTTAGTAATGTGGGACCACACTGAAACAATCAATTAAACCTGGTCTTGATAAATATTTTAGTGGATAACGCATGTTAGGTCTGGGTTAGGTCTAGGATTTGCCCTCATCAGGCTCATACTTTCGCATATTTCTCATACTTCATGGCTAGATCCTGGGCTGTTTCTGGATTGTATCACGTAGTAATGTGGTACCACGCTGAAACAGTCAATTAAACCTGGTTTCAATCAATATTTTAGAGGATGACGCATGTTAGGCCTCGGTTAGGTCTGGGATTTTCACTCATCAGACTCATACTTTCGCATTCTTCACATACTTGTTGAACGGATCCTGGGTTTTTTCTGGTTTGGATCACGTAGTAATGTGGTACCACACTGAAACAGTCGATTAAACCTGGTTTCGATCAATATTTTAGAGGATAACGCAAGTTAAGTCTGGGATTGGTTTGGGATTTGACCTCATCAGACTCATACTTTCGCACACTTCACATACTCGTTGAACAGATCCTGAGTTATTTTCTGGTTTGGATCACATAGTAATGTGGTACCACACTGAAACAGTCAATTAAACCTGGTTTTAATCAATATTTTAGAGAATAATTCATGTTAGGTCTAGGTTAGGTCTGGGATTTGCTCTCATCAGGCTCATTCTTTCGCATATTTCTCATACTTGATGGCTAGATGCTGGGCTTTTTCTGGATTGCATCACGTAGTAATGTGGTACCACGCTGAAACAGTCAATTAAACCTGGTTTCAATCAATATTTTAGAGGACAACGCAAGTTAGGTCTAGGTAAGGCCTGAGATTTTCACTGATCAGACTCATACTTTCGCATTCTTCACATACTTGTTGAACGGATCCTGGGTTTTTTCTGGTTTGGATCACGTAGTAATGTGGTACCACACTGAAACAGTCGATTAAACCTGGTTTCGATCAATATTTTAGAGGATAACGCAAGTTAAGTCTGGGATTGGTTTGGGATTTGACCTCATCAGACTCATACTTTCGCACACTTCACATACTCGTTGAACAGATCCTGGGTTATTTTCTGGTTTCGATCACATAGTAATGTGGTACCACACTGAAACAGTCGATTAAACCAGGTTTCGATCAATATTTTTGAGGATAACGCATGTTAGGTCTAGGTTAGGCCTGGGATTTTCACTCATCAGACTCATACTTTCGCATTCTTCACATACGTGTTGAACGGATCCTGGGTTTTTTCTGGTTTGGATCACGTAGTAATGTGGGACCACACTGAAACAGTCAATTAAACCTAGTTTCGATCAATATTTTAGAGAATAATTCATGTTAGGTCTAGGTTAGGTCTGGGATTTGCTCTCATCAGGCTCATACTTTCGCACACTTCACATACTCGTTTGACAGATCCTGGGTTATTTTCTGGTTTGGATCACGTAGTAATGTGGGACCACACTGAAACAGTCAATTAAACCTGGTTTCGATCAATATTTTAGAGAATGTTATGTCTAGGTTAGGTCTGGGATTTGCTCTCATCAGGCTCATTCTTTCGCATATTTCTCATACTTGATGGCTAGATGTTGGGCTTTTTCTGGATTGCATCACGTAGTAATGAAGTACAACACTGAAACAGTCAATTAAACCTGGTTTCCATCATTATTTTAGAGGATAACGCATGTTAGGTCTGGGATAGGTCTGGGATTTGCCCTCATCAGACTCATACTTTCGCACAGTTCACATACTCGTTGAACAGATCCTGGGTTATTTTCTGGTTTGGATCACATAGTAATGTGGTACCACACTGAAACAGTCAATTAAACTTGGTTTCCATCAATATCTTAAAGGACAACGCAAGTTAGGTCTGGGATAGGTCTTGGATTTGCCCTCATCAGGCTCATACTTTCGCGTTTTTCTCATACTTTTTGAACAGATCCTGGGTTTTTTCTGGTTTGGATCACGTAGTAGTATGGTACCACACTGAAACAGTCCATTGAACCTGGTTTGGATCATTATTTTAGAGGATAACGCATGTTAGGTCTAGGTTAGGTCTGGGATTTTCACTCATCTGATTCATACTTTCGCATTCTTCACATACTTGTTGAACGGATCCTGGATTTTTTCTGGTTTGGATCACGTAGTAATGTGGTACCACACTGAAACAGTCGATTAAACCTGGTTTCGATCAATATTTTAGAGGATAACGCAAGATAAGTCTGGGATTGGTCTGGGATTTGACCTCATCAGACTCACACTTTCGCACACTTCACATACTCGTTGAACAGATCCTGGGTATTTTCTGGTTTGGATCACGTAGTGATGTGGTACCACACTGAAACAGTCGATTAAACCTGGTTTCAATCAATATTTTAGAGGATAACGCAAGTTAGGTCTGGGATAGGTCTGGGATTTGACCCCATCAGACTCATACTTTCGCACACTTCACATACTCGTTGAACAGATCCTGGGTTATTTTCTGGTTTGTATAACATAGTAATGTGGTACCGCACTGAAACAGTCGATTAAACCAGGTTTCGATCAATATTTTAGAGAATAATTCATGTGATGTCTAGGTTAGGTCTGGGATTTGCTCTCATCAGGCTCATTCTTTCGCATATTTCTTATACTTCATGGCTAGATCCTGGGCTGTTTCTGGATTGTATCACGTAGTAATGTGGTACCACGCTGAAACAGTCAATTAAACCTGGTTTCAATCAATATTTTAGAGGATGACGCATGTTAGGCCTCGGTTAGGTCTGGGATTTTCACTCATCAGACTCATACTTTCGTATTCTTCACATACTTGTTGAACTGATCCTGGGTTTTTTCTGGTTTGGATCACGTAGTAATGTGGTACCACACTAAAACAGTCGATTAAACCTGGTTTCAATCAATATTTTAGAGGATAACGCAAGTTAGGTCTGGGATAAGTCTGGGATTTGACCCCATCAGTCTCATACTTTCGCACACTTCACATACTCGTTGATACAGATCCTGGGTTTTTTCTGGTTTGCATCACTTAGTAATGTGGGACCACACTGAAACGATCAATTAAACCTGGTCTTGATAAATATTTTAGTGGATAACGCATGTTAGGTCTGGGTTAGGTCTAGGATTTGCCCTCATCAGGCTCATACTTTCGCATATTTCTCATACTTCATGGCTAGATCCTGGGCTGTTTCTGGATTGTATCACGTAGTAATGTGGTACCACGCTGAAACAGTCAATTAAACCTGGTTTCAATCAATATTTTAGAGGATGACGCATGTTAGGCCTCGGTTAGGTCTGGGATTTTCACTCATCAGACTCATACTTTCGTATTCTTCACATACTTGTTGAACTGATCCTGGGTTTTTTCTGGTTTGGATCACGTAGTAATGTGGTACCACACTAAAACAGTCGATTAAACCTGGTTTCAATCAATATTTTAGAGGATAACGCAAGTTAGGTCTGGGATAAGTCTGGGATTTGACCCCATCAGTCTCATACTTTCGCACACTTCACATACTCGTTGATACAGATCCTGGGTTTTTTCTGGTTTGCATCACTTAGTAATGTGGGACCACACTGAAACGATCAATTAAACCTGGTCTTGATAAATATTTTAGTGGATAACGCATGTTAGGTCTGGGTTAGGTCTAGGATTTGCCCTCATCAGGCTCATACTTTCGCATATTTCTCATACTTCATGGCTAGATCCTGGGCTGTTTCTGGATTGTATCACGTAGTAATGTGGTACCACGCTGAAACAGTCAATTAAACCTGGTTTCAATCAATATTTTAGAGGATGACGCATGTTAGGCCTCGGTTAGGTCTGGGATTTTCACTCATCAGACTCATACTTTCGCATTCTTCACATACTTGTTGAACGGATCCTGGGCTGTTTCTGGATTGTATCACGTAGTAATGTGGTACCACGCTGAAACAGTCAATTAAACCTGGTTTCAATCAATATTTTAGAGGATGACGCATGTTAGGCCTCGGTTAGGTCTGGGATTTTCACTCATCAGACTCATACTTTCGTATTCTTCACATACTTGTTGAACTGATCCTGGGTTTTTTCTGGTTTGGATCACGTAGTAATGTGGTACCACACTAAAACAGTCGATTAAACCTGGTTTCAATCAATATTTTAGAGGATAACGCATGTTAGGTCTAGGTTAGGTCTGGGATTTGCTCTCATCAGGCTCATTCTTTCGCATATTTCTCATATTTGACGGCTAGATCCTGGGCTTTCTCTGGATTGCATCACGTAGTAATGAAGTACAACACTGAAACAGTCAATTAAACCTGGTTTCCATCAATATTTTAGAGGACAACGCATGTCAGGTCTAGGTTAGGCCTGGGATTTGCTCTCATCAGGGTCATACTTTCGCAGTTTTAACATACATGTTGACCTGATCGAGGGTTTTTTCTGCTTTGGATCACATAGTAATGTGGTACCACGCTGAAACAGTCGATTAAACCTGGTTTCGATCAATATTTTAGAGGATAACGCAAGTTAAGTCTGGGATAGGTCTGGGATTTGATCTCATCAGACTCATACTTTCGCGTTTTTCACATACTTTTTGAACAGATCCGGGGTTTTTTCTGGTTTGGATCACGTAGTAGTGTGGTACCACACTGAAACAGTCAATTAAACCTGGTTTTGATCAATATTTTAGAGAATAATTCATGTTAGGTCTAGGTTAGGTCTGGGATTTGCTCTCATCAGGCTCATTCTTTCGCATATTTCTCATACTTGATGGCTAGATGCTGGGCTTTTTCTGGATTGCATCACGTAGTAATGAAGTACAACACTGAAACAGTCAATTAAACCTGGTTTCCATCAATATCTTAGAGGACAACGCAAGTTAGGTCTGGGATAGGTCTGGGATTTGCCCTCATCAGGGTCATACTTTCGCGTTTTTCACATACTTGTTGAACAGATCCTGGGTTTTTTCTGGTTTGGATCACGTAGTAGTGTGGTACCACACTGAAACAGTCCATTAAACCTGGTTTGGATCAATATTTTAGAGGATAACGCATGTTAGGTCTAGGTTAGGTCTGGGATTTTCACTCATCAGACTCATACTTTCGCATTCTTCACATACTTGTTGTACGGATCCTGGGTTTTTTCTGATTTGGATCACGTGGTAATGTGGGACCACACTGAAACAGTCAATTAAACCTGGTTTCAATCAATATTTTTGAGAATAATACATGTTAGGTCTAGGTTAGGTCTGGGATTTGCTCTCATCAGGCTCATTCTTTCGCATATTTCTCATACTTGATGGCTAGATGCTGGGCTTTTTCTGGATTGCATCACGTAGTAATGAAGTACAACACAGAAACAGTCAATTGAACCTGGTTTCCATCAATATCTTAGAGGACAACGCAAGTTAGGTCTGGGATAGGTCTGGGATTTGCCCTCATCAGGCTCATACTTTCGCGTTTTTCACATACATGTTGAACAGATCCTGGGTTTTTTCTGGTTTGGATCACGTAGTAGTGTGGTACCTCACTGAAACAGTCCATTAAACCTGGTTTGGATCAATATTTTAGAGGATAACGCATGTTAGGTCTAGGTTAGGTCGGGGATTTTCACCCATCAGACTCATACTTTCGCATTCTTCACATACTTGTTGTACGGATCCCGGGTTTTTTCTGGTTTGGATCACGTAGTAATGTGGGACCACACTGAAACAGTCAATTAAACCTGGTTTGGATCAATATTTTAGAGGATAACGCATGTTAAGTCTGGGTTAGGTCTAGGATTTGCCCTCATCAGGTTCATACTTTCGCATATTTCTCATACTTCATGGCTAGATCCTGGGCTGTTTCTGGATTGTATCACGTAGTACTGTGGTACCACGCTGATACAGTCAATTAAACCTGGTTTCAATCAATATTTTAGAGGATAACGCATGTTAGGTCTGGGATAGGTCAGGGATTTGACCTCATCAGACTCATAATTTCGCACACTTCACAGACTCCTTGAACAGATCCTGGGTTATTTTATGGTTTGGATCACATAGTAATGTGGTACCACACTGAAACAGTCGATTAAACCAGGTTTCGATCAATATTTTAGAGAATAATTCATGTTAGGTCTAGGTTAGGTCAAGGATTTGCTCTCATCAGGCTCATTCTTTCGCATATTTCTCATACTTGATGGCTAGATCCTGGACTTTTTCTGGATTGCATCACGTAGTAATGAAGTACAACACTGAAACAGTCAATTAAACCTGGTTTCGATCAATATTTTAGAGAATAATTCATGTTAAGTCTAGGTTAGGTCTGGGATTTGCTCTCATCAGGCTCATTCTTTCGCATATTTCTCATACTTGATGGCTAGATCCTGGGCTTTTTCTGGATTGCATGACGTAGTAATGAAGTACAACACTGAAACAGTCAATTAAACCTGGTTTCCATCAATATTTTAGAGAATAACGCATGTTAGGTCTGGATGAGGTCTAGGATTTGCCCTCATCAGGCTCATATTTTCGCATATTTCTCATACTTCATGGCTAGATCCTGGGCTATTTCTGGATTGGATCACGTAGTAATGTGGTACCACACTGAAACTGTCAATTAAACCTACTTTTGATCAATATTTTAGAGAATAATTCATGTTAGGTCTAGGTTAGGTCAGGGATTTGCTCTCATCAGGCTCATTCTTTCGCATATTTCTCATACTTGATGGCTAGATCCTGGGCTTTTTCTGGATTGCATCACGTAGTAATAAAGTACAACACTGAAACAGTCAATTAAACCTGGTTTCGATCAATATTTTAGAGAATAATTCTTGTTAGGTCTGGGTTAGGTCTAGGATTTGCCCTCATCAGGCTCATTCTTTCGCATATTTCTCATACTTGATGGCTAGATCCTGGGCTGTTTCTGGATTGCATCACTTAGTAATGAAGTGCAACACTGAAACAGTCAATTAAACCTGTTTTCGATCAATATTTTAGAGGTTAACGGAAGTTAGGTCTGGGATAGGTCTAGGATTTGCCCTCATCAGGCTCTTACTTTCGCATATTTCTCATACTTCATGGCTAGATCCTGGGCTGTTTCTGGATTGTATCACGTAGTAATGTGGTACCACGCTGAAACAGTCAATTAAACCTGGTTTCGATCAATATTTTAGAGGATAACGGAAGTTAGGTCTGGGATAGGTCTAGGATTTGCCCTCATCAGGCTCTTACTTTCGCATATTTCTCATACTTCATGGCTAGCTCCTGGGCTATTTTTGGATTGGATCACGTAGTAAAGTGGTACCACACTGAAACATTCAATGAAACCTGGTCTGGATAAATATCTTAGAGGATAACGCATGTTAGGCCAAGGTTAGGTCTAAGATTTGCCCTCATCAGGCTCACAGTTTCGCGTTTTTCACATACTTGTTGAACAGATCCTGGGCTATTTCGGGATTGGATCACGTAGTAAAGTGGTACCACACTGAAACAGTCCATTAAACCTGGTTTCGCTCAATATTTTAGAGGATAACGCATGTTAGGTCTAGGTTAGGTCTGGGATTTGCTGTCATCAGGCTCATTCTTTCGCATATTTCTCACACTTGATGGCTAGATCCTGGGCTTTTTCTAGATTGCATCACGTAGTAATGTAGTACCACACTGAAACAGTCAATGAAACCAGGTTTCCATGAATATTTTAGAAGACAACGCAAGTTAGGTCTAGGTAAGGCCTGAGATTTTCACTGATCAGACTCATACTTTCGCATTCTTCGCATACTTGTTGAACGGATCCTGGGTTTTTTCTGGTTTGGATGACGTAGTAATGTGGTACCACACTGAAACATTCAATTAAACCTGGTCTTGATAAATATTTTAGAGAATAACGCATGTTAGGTCTGGGTTAGGTCTAGGATTTGCCCTCATCAGGCTCACACTTTCGCATATTTCTCATACTTCATGGCTAGCTCCTGGGCTATTTCTGGATTGGATCACGTAGTAAAGTGGTACCACACTGAAACATTCAATGAAACCTGGTCTGGATAAATATCTTAGAGGATAACGCATGTTAGGTCAAGGTTAGGTCTAAGATTTGCCCTCATCAGGCTCACAGTTTCGCGTTTTTCACATACTTGTTGAACAGATCCTGGGTTTTTTCTGGTTTGGATCACGTAGTAATGTGGGACCACACTGAAACAGTCAAGTAAACCTGGTTTCGATGAATATTTTAGAGAATAATTCATGTTATGTCTAGGTTAGGTCTGGGATTTGCTCTCATCAGGCTCATACTTTCGCATATTTCTCATACTTCATGGCTAGAACCTGGGCTGTTCCTGGATTGTATCACGTAGTAATGTGGTACCACGCTGAAACAGTCAATTAAACCTGGTTTCGATCAATATTTTAGAGGATAACGGAAGTTAGGTCTGGGATAGGTCTAGGATTTGCCCTCATCAGGCTCTTACTTTCGCATATTTCTCTTACTTCATGGCTAGATCCTGGGCTATTTCTGGATTGGATCACGTAGTAAAGTGGTACCACACTGGAACATTCAATGAAACCTGGTCTGGATAAATATTTTAGAGGATAACGCATCTTAGGTCTGGGTTAGGTCTAAGATTTGCCCTCATCACGCTCACAGTTTAGCGTTTTTCGCATACTTGTTGAACAGATCCTGGGTTTTTTCTGGTTTGGATCACGAAGTAGTGTGGTACCACACTGAAACAGTCCATTAAACCTGGTTTCGCACAATATTTTAGAGGATAACGCATGTTAGGTCTAGGTTAGGTCTGGGATTTGCTCTCATCAGGCTCATTCTTTCGCATATTTCTCATACTTGATGGCTAGATCCTGGGCTTTTTCTGGATTGCATCACGTAATAATGTAGTACCACACTGAAACAGTCATTGAAACCTGGTTTCCATCAATATTTTAAAGGACAACGCAAGTTAGGTCTAGGTAAGGCCTGAGATTTGCTCTCATCAGGGTCATACTTTCGCAGTTTTAACATACATGTTGACCTGATCGAGGGTTTTTTCTGCTTTGGATCACGTAGTAAGGTGGTACCACACTGAAACAGTCCATTAAACCTGGTTTGGATCAATATTTTTGAAGATAACGCATGTTAGGTCTGGGATAGGTCTAGGATTTGCCCTCATCAGGCTCTTTCTTTCGCATATTTCTCATACTTCATGGCTAGATCCTGGGCTATTTCTGGATTGGATCACGTAGTAAAGTGGTACCACACTGAAACATTCAATGAAACCTGGTCTGGATAAATATTTTAGAGGATAACGCATCTTAGGTCTGGGTTAGGTCTAAGATTTGCCCTCATCAAGCTCACAGTTTAGCGTTTTTCGCATACTTGTTGAACGGATCCTGGGTTTTTTCCGGTTTCGATCACGTAGTAATGTGGTACCACACTGAAACATTCAATTAAACCTGGTCTTGATAAATATTTTAGAGGATAACGCATGTTAGGTTTGGGTTAGGTCTAGGATTTGCCCTCATTAGGCTCATACTTTCGCATATTTCTCATACTTCATGGCTAGATCCTGGGCTTTTTCTGGATTGCATCACGTAGTAATATAGTACCACACTGAAACATTCAATTAAACTTGGTCTTGATAAATATTTCAGAGGATAACGCATGTTAGGTCTGGGTTAGGTCTAGGATTTGCACTCATAAGGCTCATACTTTCGCGTTTTTCACATACTTGTTGAACAGATCCTGGGTTTTTTCTGGTTTGGATCACGTAGTAGTGTGGTACCACACTGAAACAGTCCATTAAACCTGGTTGCGATCAATGTTTTAGAGGATAACGCATGTTAGGTCTGGGTTAGGTCTAGTATTTGCCCTCATCAGGCTCATTCTTTCGCATATTTCTCAAACTTGATGGCTAGATCCTGGGCTTTTTCTGGATTGCATCACGTAGTAATGTAGTACCACACTGAAACATTCAATTAAACCTGGTCTTGATAAATATTTCAGAGGATAACGCATGTTAGGTCTGGGTTAGGTCTAGGATTTGCACTCATCAGGCTCATACTTTCGCATATTTCTCATACTTCATGGCTAGATCCTGGGCTGTTTCTGGATTGCATAATAATTCATGTTAGGTCTAGGTTAGGTCTGGGATTTGCTCTCATCAGGCTCATTCTTTCGCATATTTCTCATACTTGATGGCTAGATCCTGGGCTTTTTCTGGATTGCATCACGTAGTAATGTAGTACCACACTGAAACATTCAATTAAACCTGGTCTTGATAAATATTTCAGAGGATAACGCATGTTAGGTCTGGGTTAGGTCTAGGATTTGCACTCATCAGGCTCATACTTTCGCATATTTCTCATACTTCATGGCTAGATCCTGGGCTGTTTCTGGATTGCATAATAATTCATGTTAGGTCTAGGTTAGGTCTGGGATTTGCTCTCATCAGGCTCATTCTTTCGCATATTTCTCATACTTGATGGCTAGATCCTGGGCTTTTTCTGGATTGCATCACGTAGTAATAAAGTACAACACTGAAACAGTCAATTAAACCTGGTTTCGATCAATATTTTAGAGAATAATTCATGTTAGGTCTGGGATAGGTCTAGGATTTGCCCTCATCAGGCTCTTTCTTTCGCATATTTCTCATACTTCATGGCTAGATCCTGGGCTATTTCTGGATTGGATCACGTAGTAAAGTGGTACCACTCTGAAACATTCAGTGAAACCTGGTCTGGATAAATATTTTAGAGGATAACGCATCTTAGGTCTGGGTTAGGTCTAAGATTTGCCCTCATCACGCTCACAGTTGAGCGTTTTTCGCATACTTGTTGAACAGATCCTGGGTTTTTTCTGGTTTGGATCACGAAGTAGTGTGGTACCACACTGAAACAGTCCATTAAACCTGGTTTCGCTCAATATTTTAGAGGATAACGCATGTTAGGTCTACGTTAGGTCTGGGATTTGCTCTCATCAGGCTCATTCTTCCGCATATTTCTCATACATGTTGAACAGATCCTGGGTATTTTCTGGCTAGGAAAAAGTAGTAATGTGGGACCACACTGAAACAATCAATTAAACCTGGTCTTGATAAATATTTTAGAGGATAACGCATGTTAGGTCTGGGTTAGGTCTAGGATTTGCCCTCATCAGGCTCATACTTTCGCATATTTCTCATACTTCATGGCTAGATCCTGGGCTGTTTCTGGATTGTATCACGTAGTAATGTGGTACCACGCTGAAACAGTCAATTAAACCTGGTTTCGATCAATATTTTAGAGGATAACGGAAGTTAGGTCTGGGATAGGTCTAGGATTTGCCCTCATCAGGCTCTTCCTTTCGCATATTTCTCATACTTCATGGCTAGCTCCTGGGCTATTTCTGGATTGGATCACGTAGTAAAGTGGTACCACACTGAAACATTCAATGAAACCTGGTCTGGATAAATATCTTAGAGGATAACGCATGTTAGGTCAAGGTTAGGTCTAAGATTTGCACTCATAAGGCTCATACTTTCGCGTTTTTCACATACTTGTTGAACAGATCCTGGGTTTTTTCTGGTTTGGATCACGTAGTAGTGTGGTACCACACTGAAACAGTCCATTAAACCTGGTTGCGATCAATGTTTTAGAGGATAACGCATGTTAGGTCTGGGTTAGGTCTAGTATTTGCCCTCATCAGGCTCATTCTTTCGCATATTTCTCAAACTTGATGGCTAGATCCTGGGCTTTTTCTGGATTGCATCACGTAGTAATGTAGTACCACACTGAAACATTCAATTAAACCTGGTCTTGATAAATATTTCAGAGGATAACGCATGTTAGGTCTGGGTTAGGTCTAGGATTTGCACTCATCAGGCTCATACTTTCGCATATTTCTCATACTTCATGGCTAGATCCTGGGCTGTTTCTGGATTGCATAATAATTCATGTTAGGTCTAGGTTAGGTCTGGGATTTGCTCTCATCAGGCTCATTCTTTCGCATATTTCTCATACTTGATGGCTAGATCCTGGGCTTTTTCTGGATTGCATCACGTAGTAATAAAGTACAACACTGAAACAGTCAATTAAACCTGGTTTCGATCAATATTTTAGAGGATAACGCATGTTAGGTCTACGTTAGGTCTGGGATTTGCTCTCATCAGGCTCATTCTTCCGCATATTTCTCATACATGTTGAACAGATCCTGGGTATTTTCTGGCTAGGAAAAAGTAGTAATGTGGGACCACACTGAAACAATCAATTAAACCTGGTCTTGATAAATATTTTGGAGGATAACGCATGTTAGGTCTGGGTTAGGTCTAGGATTTGCCCTCATCAGGCTCATACTTTCGCATATTTCTCATACTTCATGGCTAGATCCTGGGCTGTTTCTGGATTGTATCACGTAGTAATGTGGTACCACGCTGAAACAGTCAATTAAACCTGGTTTCGATCAATATTTTAGAGGATAACGGAAGTTAGGTCTGGGATAGGTCTAGGATTTGCCCTCATCAGGCTCTTCCTTTCGCATATTTCTCATACTTCATGGCTAGCTCCTGGGCTATTTCTGGATTGGATCACGTAGTAAAGTGGTACCACACTGAAACATTCAATGAAACCTGGTCTGGATAAATATCTTAGAGGATAACGCATGTTAGGTCAAGGTTAGGTCTAAGATTTGCACTCATAAGGCTCATACTTTCGCGTTTTTCACATACTTGTTGAACAGATCCTGGGTTTTTTCTGGTTTGGATCACGTAGTAGTGTGGTACCACACTGAAACAGTCCATTAAACCTGGTTGCGATCAATGTTTTAGAGGATAACGCATGTTAGGTCTGGGTTAGGTCTAGTATTTGCCCTCATCAGGCTCATTCTTTCGCATATTTCTCAAACTTGATGGCTAGATCCTGGGCTTTTTCTGGATTGCATCACGTAGTAATGTAGTACCACACTGAAACATTCAATTAAACCTGGTCTTGATAAATATTTCAGAGGATAACGCATGTTAGGTCTGGGTTAGGTCTAGGATTTGCACTCATCAGGCTCATACTTTCGCATATTTCTCATACTTCATGGCTAGATCCTGGGCTGTTTCTGGATTGCATAATAATTCATGTTAGGTCTAGGTTAGGTCTGGGATTTGCTCTCATCAGGCTCATTCTTTCGCATATTTCTCATACTTGATGGCTAGATCCTGGGCTTTTTCTGGATTGCATCACGTAGTAATAAAGTACAACACTGAAACAGTCAATTAAACCTGGTTTCGATCAATATTTTAGAGAATAATTCATGTTAGGTCTGGGTTAGGTCTAGGATTTGCCCTCATCAGGCTCATACTTTCGCATATTTCTCATACTTCATGGCTAGATCCTGGGCTTTTTCTGGATTGCATCACGTAGTAATGTAGTACCACACTGAAACATTCAATTAAACTTGGTCTTGATAAATATTTCAGAGGATAACGCATGTTAGGTCTGGGTTAGGTCTAGGATTTGCACTCATAAGGCTCATACTTTCGCGTTTTTCACATACTTGTTGAACAGATCCTGGGTTTTTTCTGGTTTGGATCACGTAGTAGTGTGGTACCACACTGAAACAGTCCATTAAACCTGGTTGCGATCAATGTTTTAGAGGATAACGCATGTTAGGTCTGGGTTAGGTCTAGTATTTGCCCTCATCAGGCTCATTCTTTCGCATATTTCTCAAACTTGATGGCTAGATCCTGGGCTTTTTCTGGATTGCATCACGTAGTAATGTAGTACCACACTGAATCATTCAATTTAACCTGGTCTTGATAAATATTTCAGAGGATAACGCATGTTAGGTCTGGGTTAGGTCTAGGATTTGCACTCATCAGGCTCATACTTTCGCATATTTCTCATACTTCATGGCTAGATCCTGGGCTGTTTCTGGATTTTATCACGTAGGTAATGAAGTACAACACTGAAACAGTCAATTGAACCTGGTCTCCATCAATATCTTAGAGGACAACGCAAGTTAGGTCTGGGATAGGTCTTGGATTTGCCCTCATCAGGCTCATACTTTCGCATATTTCTGATACTTCATGGCTAGATCCTGGGCTATTTCTGGATTGGATCACGTAGTAAAGTGGTACCACACTGAAACATTCAATGAAACCTGGTCTGGATAAATATTTTAGAGGATAACGCATCTTAGGTCTGGGTTAGGTCTAAGATTTGCCCTCATCAGGCTCACAGTTTAGCGTTTTTCGCATACTTGTTGAACAGATCCTGGGTTTTTTCTGGTTTGGATCACGAAGTAGTGTGGTACCACACTGAAACAGTCCATTAAACCTGGTTTCGCTCAATATTTTAGAGGATAACGCATGTTAGGTCTAGGTTAGGTCTGGGATTTGCCCTCGTCAGGCTCATTCTTCCGCATATTTCTCATATTTGACGGCTAGATCCTGGGCTTTCTCTGGATTGCTTCACGTAGTAATGAAGTACAACACTGAAACAGTCAATTAAACCTGGTTTCCATCAATATTTTAGAGGACAACGCATGTCAGGTCTAGGTTAGGCCTGGGATTTGCTCTCATCAGGGTCATACTTTCGCAGTTTTAACATACATGTTGACCTGATCGAGGGTTTTTTCTGCTTTGGATCACGTAGTAAGGTGGTACCACACTGAAACAGTCCATTAAACCTGGTTTGGATCAATATTTTTGAGGATAACGCATGTTAGGTCTAGGTTAGGCCGGGGATTTTCACTTATCAGACTCATACTTTCGCATATTTCTCATACTTCATGGCTAGATCCTGGGCTGTTTCTGGATTGTATTACATAGTAATGTGGTACCACGCTGAAACAGTCGATTAAACCTGGTTTCGATCAATATTTTAGAGGATAACGCAAGTTAAGTCTGGGATAGGTCTGGGATTTGATCTCATCAGACTCATACTTTCGCGTTTTTCACATACTTTTTAACAGATCCGGGGTTTTTTCTGGTTTGGATCACGTAGTAGTGTGGTACCACACTGAAACAGTCAATTAAACTTGGTCTTGATAAATATTTCAGAGGATAACGCATGTTAGGTCTGGGTTAGGTCTAGGATTTGCACTCATAAGGCTCATACTTTCGCGTTTTTCACACACTTGTTGAACAGATCCTGGGTTTTTTCCGGATTGGATCACGTAGTAAAGTGGTACCACACTGAAACAGTCCATTAAACCTGGTTTCGCTCAATATTTTAGAGGATAACGCATGTTAGGTCTAGGTTAGGTCTGGGATTTGCTGTCATCAGGCTCATTCTTTCGCATATTTCTCACATTTGATGGCTAGATCCTGGGCTTTTTCTAGATTGCATCACGTAGTAATGTAGTACCACACTGAAACAGTCAATGAAACCAGGTTTCCATGAATATTTTAGAAGACAACGCTAGTTAGGTCTAGGTAAGGCCTGAGATTTTCACTGATCAGACTCATACTTTCGCATTCTTCGCATACTTGTTGAACGGATCCTGGGTTTTTTCTGGTTTGGATGACGTAGTAATGTGGTACCACACTGAAACATTCAATTAAACCTGGTCTTGATAAATATTTTAGAGAATAACGCATGTTAGGTCTGGGTTAGGTCTAGGATTTGCCCTCATCAGGCTCATACTTTCGCATATTTCTCATACTTCATGGCTAGCTCCTGGGCTATTTCTGGATTGGATCACGTAGTAAAGTGGTACCACACTGAAACATTCAATGAAACCTGGTCTGGATAAATATCTTAGAGGATAACGCATGTTTGGTCAAGGTTAGGTCTAAGATTTGCCCTCATCAGGCTCACAGTTTCGGGTTTTTCACATACTTGTTGAACTGATCCTGGGTTTTTTCTGGTTTGGATCACGTAGTAATGTGGGACCACACTGAAACAGTCAAGTAAACATGGTTTCGATCAATATTTTAGAGAATAATTCATGTTATGTCTAGGTTAGGTCTGGGATTTGCTCTCATCAGGCTCATTCTTCCGCATATTTCTCATACATGTTGAACAGATCCTGGGTATTTTCTGGCATGGAACACGTAGTAATGTGGGACCACACTGAAACAATCAATTAAACCTGGTCTTGATAAATATTTTAGACGATAACGCATGTTAGGTCTGGGTTAGGTCTAGGATTTGGCCTCATCAGGCTCATACTTTCGCATATTTCTCATACTTCATGGCTAGATCCTGGGCTGTTCCTGGATTGTATCACGTAGTAATGTGATACCACGCTGCAACAGTCAATTAAACCTGGTTTCGATCAATATTTTAGAGGATAACGGAAGTTAGGTCTGGGATAGGTCTAGGATTTGCCCACATAAGGCTCTTACTTTCGCATATTTCTCATACTTCATGGCTAGATCCTGGGCTATTTCTGGATTGGATCACGTAGTAAAGTGGTACCACACTGAAACATTCAATGAAACCTGGTCTGGATAAATATTTTAGAGGATAACGCATCTTAGGTCTGGGTTAGGTCTAAGATTTGCCCTCATCACGCTCACAGTTGAGCGTTTTTCGCATACTTGTTGAACAGATCCTGGGTTTTTTCTGGTTTGGATCACGAAGTAGTGTGGTACCACACTGAAACAGTCCATTAAACCTGGTTTCGCTCAATATTTTAGAGGATAACGCATGTTAGGTCTACGTTAGGTCTGGGATTTGCTCTCATCAGGCTCATTCTTCCGCATATTTCTCATACATGTTGAACAGATCCTGGGTATTTTCTGGCTAGGAAAAAGTAGTAATGTGGGACCACACTGAAACAATCAATTAAACTTGGTCTTGATAAATATTTCAGAGGATAACGCATGTTAGGTCTGGGTTAGGTCTAGGATTTGCACTCATAAGGCTCATACTTTCGCGTTTTTCACATACTTGTTGAACAGATCCTGGGTTTTTTCTGGT
This sequence comes from Colletes latitarsis, assembly GCF_051014445.1. Lineage (NCBI taxonomy): Eukaryota > Metazoa > Arthropoda > Insecta > Hymenoptera > Colletidae > Colletes > Colletes latitarsis. The sequence continues at coordinate 19,684,237 of NW_027488366.1, forward strand.
TTGGATCACGTAGTAGTGTGGTACCACACTGAAACAGTCCATTAAACCTGGTTGCGATCAATGTTTTAGAGGATAACGCATGTTAGGTCTGGGTTAGGTCTAGTATTTGCCCTCATCAGGCTCATTCTTTCGCATATTTCTCAAACTTGATGGCTAGATCCTGGGCTTTTTCTGGATTGCATCACGTAGTAATGTAGTACCACACTGAAACATTCAATTAAACCTGGTCTTGATAAATATTTCAGAGGATAACGCATGTTAGGTCTGGGTTAGGTCTAGGATTTGCACTCATCAGGCTCATACTTTCGCATATTTCTCATACTTCATGGCTAGATCCTGGGCTGTTTCTGGATTTTATCACGTAGGTAATGAAGTACAACACTGAAACAGTCAATTGAACCTGGTCTCCATCAATATCTTAGAGGACAACGCAAGTTAGGTCTGGGATAGGTCTTGGATTTGCCCTCATCAGGCTCATACTTTCGCATATTTCTGATACTTCATGGCTAGATCCTGGGCTATTTCTGGATTGGATCACGTAGTAAAGTGGTACCACACTGAAACATTCAATGAAACCTGGTCTGGATAAATATTTTAGAGGATAACGCATCTTAGGTCTGGGTTAGGTCTAAGATTTGCCCTCATCAGGCTCACAGTTTAGCGTTTTTCGCATACTTGTTGAACAGATCCTGGGTTTTTTCTGGTTTGGATCACGAAGTAGTGTGGTACCACACTGAAACAGTCCATTAAACCTGGTTTCGCTCAATATTTTAGAGGATAACGCATGTTAGGTCTAGGTTAGGTCTGGGATTTGCCCTCATCAGGCTCATTCTTCCGCATATTTCTCATATTTGACGGCTAGATCCTGGGCTTTCTCTGGATTGCTTCACGTAGTAATGAAGTACAACACTGAAACAGTCAATTAAACCTGGTTTCCATCAATATTTTAGAGGACAACGCATGTCAGGTCTAGGTTAGGCCTGGGATTTGCTCTCATCAGGGTCATACTTTCGCAGTTTTAACATACATGTTGACCTGATCGAGGGTTTTTTCTGCTTTGGATCACGTAGTAAGGTGGTACCACACTGAAACAGTCCATTAAACCTGGTTTGGATCAATATTTTTGAGGATAACGCATGTTAGGTCTAGGTTAGGCCGGGGATTTTCACTTATCAGACTCATACTTTCGCATATTTCTCATACTTCATGGCTAGATCCTGGGCTGTTTCTGGATTGTATTACATAGTAATGTGGTACCACGCTGAAACAGTCGATTAAACCTGGTTTCGATCAATATTTTAGAGGATAACGCAAGTTAAGTCTGGGATAGGTCTGGGATTTGATCTCATCAGACTCATACTTTCGCGTTTTTCACATACTTTTTAACAGATCCGGGGTTTTTTCTGGTTTGGATCACGTAGTAGTGTGGTACCACACTGAAACAGTCAATTAAACTTGGTCTTGATAAATATTTCAGAGGATAACGCATGTTAGGTCTGGGTTAGGTCTAGGATTTGCACTCATAAGGCTCATACTTTCGCGTTTTTCACACACTTGTTGAACAGATCCTGGGTTTTTTCCGGTTTGGGGCACGTAGTAGAGTGGTACCACACTGAAACAGTCCATTAAACCTGGTTTGGATCAATATTTTAGAGAATAATTCATGTTAGGTCTAGGTTAGGTCTGGGACTTGCTCTCATCAGGCTCATTCTTTCGCATATTTCTCATACTTGATGGCTAGATGCTGGGCTTTTTCTGGTTTGCATCACGTAGTAATGAAGTACAACACTGAAACAGTCAATTAAACCTGGTTTCCATCAATATCTTAGAGGACAACGCAAGTTAGGTCTGGGATAGGTCTGGGATTTGCCCTCATCAGGCTCAAACGTTCCGCGTTTTTCACATACTTTTTGAACAGATCCTGGGTTTTTTCTGGTTTGGATCACGTAGTAGTGTGGTACCACACGGTGTCGGGTTGGCACGTGGTCGCGGGGGCAGAGACACTCTCCGATCACCGGTACATCCGGATGGAGGTCTCTGCCGCCGCGAGTGCATCCCGACACGGCCGCCTGCGTGGCACCCCACCACGCCGCTGGGCGCTTCGGCGCCTGGACAAGGACGCCCTGATGGCAGCTGCCCTCGCTGCAACTTGGCCGCAGGGAGCGGCTGAGTTGCCGAGCATAGAGGAGGAGGTCGCCCGGCTCGGAGCATTGGTCGCGGGTATTTGCGACGCGGCGATGCCTCGGGTCGGGCGGGCTTCTCCTCGCCGGGCGGTGTACTGGTGGTCGGACGCGATCGCGGAGTTGCGAGTCGCGACTGTCCGCGCCCGACGCCAGTACACCCGCGCGCGCCGTCGTCAACGTACAGGCGACGGCGTGGCGCGAGCGAGGGCAGCTGATGACATGTATGGAGCATACCGCGTGGCGCGGGTTGCTCTGCAGGTCGCCATCAAACGGGCCAAGACCCAGGCATGGAAGGAGCTCCTCCAGACCCTTGATGACGATCCATGGGGGCGCCCATATAAGGTGGTGCTGAATAAGCTCCGCCCGTGGGCGCCCCCCGTCACCGAGGGTCTTGACCCCCGGCTGCTGGAGGACGTGGTCAATACACTCTTCCCAATTGGGGAGAGGGGACCGCGTCCTCCGGCGGCGGCGGCTGTCCCAGTGGAGTGGACGGCCGAGCTGGGGGTCACGCAGGAGGAGCTGGCAGCGGCCATCAGACGGCTCGGGGTTCGTAACACGGCCCCGGGTCCGGATGGTGTGCCCGGCCGGGTTTGGGTCTTGACCCAGGGCGTCCTTGGGGCCGACCTCAGGCGGTTGTTCGACCGCTGCCTGAGGGACGGGCGATTCCCCCCCAGTTGGAAGGTGGCGAGGATGGTCCTCCTCCGGAAGGAGGGTCGGCCCGCGGAGTCTCCCTCCGCATACCGGCCCATTTGTCTCCTCGACGAGGTGGGCAAGCTCTTCGAGCGGGTGATTGCTGCCCGCCTCGTCGAGCACCTGTCGCGGGGTGATCCCGGTCTGGCCGAATGCCAGTTCGGTTTCCGGGGGGGCCGATCGACTATCGACGCGATAGGTCGTGTGAGGGCCCTCTCGGGGGCGGCCGTCTCCCGGGGTGGGGTGGCATTGGCAATATCCTTGGATATTGCCAATGCCTTTAACACCCTCCCCTGGGAAGAGATAAGGAGGGGACTCGAATATCATCGAGTCCCCCCTTGTCTCAGGGCGGTCGTCGGGGATTATCTCCGCGGCAGGTGGATCGAGTATCCGGGCCGGGATGGTGATATGCGGAGGGAGGTGTACTGCGGTGTTCCGCAGGGGTCGGTCCTCGGGCCACTCCTGTGGAACATGGCGTACGACTCGGTGTTGCGGGCCGGCCTCCCCGACGGCGTCAGCACGGTGTGTTATGCGGATGACACACTGGTGCTGGCCGTCGGGGCGCACTGGGGGAGGGCCATGCGCCGCGCGGAGGAGGGGTCGCAACGCGTCGTCGACCGGATCAGGGGGATGGGGATGACGGTGGCGGTCCATAAGACCGAGGTGATTGCGTTTCATTCACCTCGGCAGGATCCGCCACCCCCTCTGATGCGGGTGGGTGGGGCTGACATCGAGGTGAAGCCCCAGATCAGGTATCTAGGGCTGATCCTCGATAGCCACTGGCGTTTCGAGGAGCATTTCCGATGCCTGGTCCCCCGGTTGGAAAGGATGGTTGCGGCTCTGGGCCGGATCCTGCCCAACCTGGGGGGCCCGGCGGGCCGAGTTCGTCGCCTCTATGTGGCAATAGTCCAGTCGGTGGCCCTATACGGGGCCCCCGTCTGGGCGGACGACCTGGCTGCCTCCCGGCGCAGCATGACTATGCTGCGTCGGGTGCAGAGGCGCATGGCGCTCAGGGTCGTCCGCGGGTATCGGACCGTGTCACATGAGGCGGCGACGGTTCTAGCGGGGATGCCGCCCTTGGACCTGCTCGCGCGGCCGCACGCGGTGATGTATCGGCACCGCGTCGACCGTCGCGCGGGGGTGGGGGCGGTCCCGGGCGGGCAGGAACCTGCTTGGGGCGATTTGAAGCGCCAGGCCCGGCAGTCCGTGTTGCTCGCGTGGCAGGAGCGGCTGGCTCTGCCAACCGCGGGGCACCGGACTGTCGGGGCGGTTCGGCCACTCCTGAAGGAGTGGCTGGACAGAGGCCATGGCAGCCTCACCTACCGGATGGCACAGGTGTTTTCCGGGCATGGCAGCTTCGGAAGATACCTGTGCCGGATAGGGAAGGAGCCGACGGCGCGTTGCTGCCACTGCGACGCTGAGCAGGACACGGCGGATCATACCCTGGAGGTATGCCCCGCGTGGGAGGGGGAGCGCCGTGTCCTGGTCGGCGTCGTCGGGCGGGATGTCTCGCTGCCGGGCGTGGTGCGCGCCATGCTCGGCAGCGAGGAGAAGTGGAGGGCCGTGGCCTCCTTCTGCGAGAACGTAATGTTGCAGAAGGAGGCCGCGGGGAGGGAGCGCGAGCTTCAGCGGCGCGCTGAAGCTCGCGCTCGTGCGGTGGCCCGAGGTCGTCGCCCGGTCGCGAGGCGTCGCGGGCAGCCGCCTCGGCGTGGCGGATGACCTAGGCTGGGAGGGGGGTCCTGAGGGGACCCTCCTCCCGCCAAGCGGCGCCGGGTCGGACCGGTTGGGGGTAGGAGTGCCTCCCCCTACCGGTCCGACGCAAGGGGAGGCACCCTCGGCGGTATGGTGCGGCCATGAACGCCCGGCCGCCGAGGGGAGGAAACGGGGTCGCGGGCGGTTGCGAGTTGGGGCTCGCAGCCGCCACTAAACGCGGCCCTGGGACGGATAGCGGCGGGATGGAGTGGCCCCGTCCCGCCGCTATGAGGCAGTGTGTCTACTGGGGGGACCGATTGTCCCCCCGGGGGATGGGCGCGAAAGCGCGGGCACGGGGAGGATACCGGAAGAATGCTTCGAGCGATTCCCGGTATCCTCCCAAAGCGTGCCGAAGGGTCACCGTGGGGTTTTTAGTGGGTAGGTCCCGCGCCTGTCGCTGTACGGGCGCGGGGAATCCCACACACCCCTCCCACCTCTCCCCAAGGAGGTGTGAGGGAGTCTTTCGAAGATTTTCCCCACGACAAAAAAAAAAAAAAAAAAAAAAAAAAAGTATGAGTCTCATGAGTGAAAATCCCAGGGCTAACCTAGACCTAACATGCGTTATCCTCTATAATATTGATGGAAACCAGGTTTAATTGACTGTTTCAGTGTGGTCCCACATTACTACGTGATCCAAACCAGAAAAAACCCAGGATCTGTTCAACATGTATGTGAAAAACGCGAAAGTATGAGCCTGATGTGGGCAAATCCCAGACCTATCCCAGACCTAACTTGCGTTGTCCTCTAAGATATTGATGGAAACCAGGTTTGATTGACTGTTTCAGTGTTGTACTTCATTACTACGTGATGCAATCCAGAAAAAGCCCAGGATCTAGCCATCAAATATGAGAAATATGCGAAAGAATGAGCCTGATGAGAGCAAATCCCAGACCTAACCTAGACCTAACATGAATTATTCTCTAAAATATTGATCGAAACCAGGTTTAATTGACTGTTTCAGTGTTGTACTTCATTACTACGTGATGCAATCCAGAAAAAGCCCAGGATCTAGCCATCAAGTATGAGAAATATGCGAAAGAATGAGCCTGATGAGAGCAAATCCCAGAGCTTACCTAGACATAACATCAATTATTCTCTAAAATATTGATCAAAACCAGGTTTAATTGACTGTTTCAGCGTGGTACCACATTACTACGTGATCCAAACCAGAAAAAACCCAGGATCCGTTCAACAAGTATGAGAAGAATGCGAAAGTATGAGCCTGATGAGTGAAAATCCCAGGCCTAACCTAGACCTAACATGCGTTATCTTCAAAAATATTGATCGAAACCTGGTTTAATCGACTGTTTCAGTGTGGTACCACATTACTATGGGATCCAAACCAGAAAATAACCCAGGATCTGTTCAACGAGTATGTGAAGTGTGCGAAAGAATGAGCCTGATGAGAGCAAATCCCAGACCTAACCTGGACCTAACATGAATTATTCTCTAATATATTGATCGAAACCAGGTTTAATTGACTGTTTCAGTGTGGTCCTACATTACTACGTGATCCAAACCAGAAATAGCCGAGGATCCAGCCATGAAGTATGAGAAATATGCGAAAGTATGAGCCTGATGAGGGCAAATCCTAGACCTAACCCAGACCTAACATGCGTTATCCTCTCAAATATTGATCGCAAACAGGTTTAATGGACTGTTTCAGTGTGGTACCACACTACTACGTGATCCAAACCAGAAAAAACCCAGGATCTGTTCAACAAGTATGTGAAAAACGCGAAAGTATGAGTCTGATGAGGTCAAATCCCAGACCTATCCCAGACTTAACTTGCGTTATCCTTTAAAATATTGATCGAAACCAGGTTTAATTGACCGTCTCAGTGTTGTACTTCATTACTACGTGATGCAATCCAGAAAAAGCTCAGGATCTAGCCGTCAAGTATGAGAAATATGCGAAAGAATGAGCCTGACGAGAGCAAATCCCAGACCTAACCTAGACCTAACATGAATTATTCTCTAAAATATTCATCAAAACCAGGTTTAATTGACTGTTTCAGTGTGGTACCACATTACTACGTGACCCAAACCAGAAAAAACCCAGGATCTGCTCAACAAGTATGTGAAAGACGCGAAAGTATGAGCCTGATGAGGGCAAAGCCCAGACCTATCCCAAACTTAACTTGCGTTATCCTTTAAAATATTGATCAAAACCAGGTTTAATTGACTGTTTCAGTGTGGTACCACATTGCTACGTGATCCAATCCAGAAATAGCCCAGGATCCAGCCATGAAGTATGAGAAATATGCGAAAGTATGAGCCTGATGATGGCAAATCCTAGACCTAACCCAGACCTAACATGCGTTATCCTCTAAAATATTTATCAAGATCAGGTTTAATTGATTGTTTCAGTGTGGTACCACATTACTACGTGATTCACACCAGAAAAAACCCAAGATCCGTTCAACAAGTATGTGAAGAATGCGAAAGTATGAGTCTGATGAGTGAAAATCCCAGGCCTAACCTAGACCTAACATGAGTTATCCTCAATAATATTGATCGAAACCAGGTTTAATTGAGTGTTTCAGTGTTGTACTGCATTACTATGTGATGCAATCCAGAAAAAGCCCCGGAACTAGCCATCTAGTATGAGAAATATGCGAAAGAATGAGCCTGATGAGAGCAAATCCCAGACCTAACCTAGACCTAACATGAATTATTCTCTAAAATATTCATCAAAACCAGGTTTAATTGACTGTTTCAGTGTGGTACCACATTACTACGTGATCCAAACCAGAAAAAACCCAGGATCTGCTCAACAAGTATGTGAAAGACGCGAAAGTATGAGCCTGATGAGGGCAAAGCCCAGACCTATCCCAGACCAAACTTGCGTTATCCTCTAAAATATTGGTCGAAACCAGGTTTAATTGATTGTTACGGTGTGGTCCCACATTACTACGTGAACCAAACCAGAAAAAACCCAGGATCCGGTCAACAAGTATGTGAAGAATGCGAAAGTATGAGTCTGATGCGTGAAAATCCCAGGCCTAACCTAGACCTAACATGCGTTATCCTCAAAAATATTGATCCAAACCAGGTTTAATGGACTGTTTCAGTGTGGTACCACTTTACTACGTGATCCAAAGCAGAAAAAACACTCGATCAGGTCAACATGTATGTTAGAACTGCGAAAGTATGACCCTGATGAGGGCAAATCCCAGACCTATCCCAGACCTAACTCGCGTTGTCCTCTAAGATATTGATGCAAACCAGGTTTAATTGACTGTTTCAGTGTTGTACTTCATTACTACGTGATGCAATCCAGAAAAAGCCCAGGATCTAGCCATCAAGTATGAGAAATATGCGAAAGAATGAGCCTGATGGGAGCAAATCCCAGACCTATCCCAGACTTAACTTGCGTTATCCTCTAAAATATTGATCGAAACCGGGTTTAATCGACTGTTTCAGTGTGGTACCACATTACTACGTGATCCAAACCAGAAAAAACCCAGGATCAGGTCAACAAGTATGTGAAAAACGCGAAAGTATGAGCCTGATGAGGGCGAATCCCAGACCTAACCCAAACCTAACATGCGTTATCCTCTAAAATATTTATCAAGACCAGGTTTAATTGAATGTTTCAGTGTGGTACCACATTACTACGTGAACCAAACCATGAAAAACCCTGTATCTGTTCAACAAGTATGTGAAGAATGCTAAAGTATGAGTCTGATGAGTGAAAATCCCAGGGCTAACCTAGACCTAACATGCGTTGTTCTCAAAAATATTGATCCAAACCAGGTTTAATGGACTGTTTCAGTGTGGTACCACTTTACTACGTGATCCAAACCAGAAAAAAACGGGACCTGTGCAACAAGTATGTGAAAAACGCGAAAGTATGAGCCTGATGAGGGCAAATCCCAGACCTATCCCAGACCAAACTTGCGTTATCCTCTAAAATATTGATCGAAACCAGGTTTAATCGACTGTTTCAGTGTGGTACCACATTGCTACGTGATCCAAACCAGAAAAAACCCAGGATCAGTTGAACAAGTATGTGAAAAACGCGAAAGTATGAGCCTGATGAGGGCGAATCCCAGACCTATCCCAGACCAAACTTGTGTTATCCCCTAAAATATTGATCGAAACCAGTTTTAATTGACTGTTTCAGCGTGGTACCACATTACTACGTGATCCAAACCAGTAAAAACCCAGGATCCGTTCAACAAGTATGTGAAGAATGCGAAAGTATGAGTCTGATGAGTGAAAAACCCCGGTCTAACCTAGACCTAACATGCGTTATCCTCAAAAATATTGATCGAAAACTGGTTTAATCGACTGTTTCAGTGTGGTACCACATTACTATGTGATCCAAACCAGAAAATAACCCAGGATCTGTTCAACGAGTATGTGAAGTGTGCGAAAGTATGAGTCTGATGAGTGAAAATCCCAGACCTAACCTAGACCTAACATGCGTTATCCTCTAAAATATTTATCATGACCAGGTTTAATTGATTGTTTCAGTGTGGTCCCACATTACTACGTGATCCAAACCAGAAAAAACCCAGGATCTGTTCAACAAGTATGTGAAAAACGCGAAAGTATGAGCCTGATGAGGGCAAATCACAGACCTATCCCAGACCAAACTTGCGTTATCCTCTAAAATATTGATCGAAACCAGGTTTAATCGACTGTTTCAGTGTGGTACCACATTGCTACGTGATCCAAACCAGAAAAAACCCAGGATCAGTTCAACAAGTATGTGAAAAACGCGAAAGTATGAGCCTGATGAGGGCGAATCCCAGACCTATCCCAGACCTAGCTTGCGTTATCCTCTAAGATATTCATCGAAACCAGTTTTAATTGACTGTTTCAGCGTGGTACCACATTACTACGTGATACAATCCAGAAACAGCCCAGGATCTAGTCATGAAGTATGAGAAATATGCGAAAGAAAGAGCCTGCTGAGAGCAAATCCCAGACCTATCCCAGACCTAACATGCGTTATCCTCTAAAATATTTATCAATACCAGGTTTAATTGATTGTTTCAGCGTGGTACCACATTACTACGTGATACAATCCAGAAACAGCCCAGGATCTAGTCATGAAGTATGAGAAATATGCGAAAGAAAGAGCCTGCTGAGAGCAAATCCCAGACCTAACCTAGACCTAACATGAAATATTCTCCAAAACATTGATCGAAACCAGGTGTAGTTGACTGCTTCAGTGTGGTCCCACATTACTACGTGATCCAAACCAGAAAAAACCCAGGATCCGTTCAACAAGTATGTGAAGAATGCGAAAGTATGTGTCTGATGAGTGAAAATCCCAGACCTAACCTAGACCTAACATGCGTTATCCTCTAAAATATTTATCATGACCAGGTTTAATTGATTGTTTCAGTGTGGTCCCACATTACTACGTGATCCAAACCAGAAAAAACCCAGGATCTGTTCAACAAGTATGTGAAAAACGCGAAAGTATGAGCCTGATGAGGGCAAATCACAGACCTATCCCAGACCAAACTTGCGTTATCCTCTAAAATATTGATCGAAACCAGGTTTAATCGACTGTTTCAGTGTGGTACCACATTGCTACGTGATCCAAACCAGAAAAAACCCAGGATCAGTTCAACAAGTATGTGAAAAACGCGAAAGTATGAGCCTGATGAGGGCGAATCCCAGACCTATCCCAGACCTAGCTTGCGTTATCCTCTAAGATATTCATCGAAACCAGTTTTAATTGACTGTTTCAGCGTGGTACCACATTACTACGTGATACAATCCAGAAACAGCCCAGGATCTAGTCATGAAGTATGAGAAATATGCGAAAGAAAGAGCCTGCTGAGAGCAAATCCCAGACCTAACCTAGACCTAACATGAAATATTCTCCAAAACATTGATCGAAACCAGGTGTAGTTGACTGCTTCAGTGTGGTCCCACATTACTACGTGATCCAAACCAGAAAAAACCCAGGATCCGTTCAACAAGTATGTGAAGAATGCGAAAGTATGTGTCTGATGAGTGAAAATCCCAGGCCTAACCTAGACCTAACATGCGTTATCCTCAAAAATATTGATCGAAACCTGGTTTAATCGACTATTTCAGTGTGGTACCACAGTACTACGTGACCCAAACCAGAAAAACCCCAGGATCTGTTCAACAAGTATGTGAAAAACGCGAAAGTATGAGTCTGACGAGGGCAAATCCTAGACCTAACCCAGACCTATCATGCGTTATCCTCTAAAATATTTATCATGACCAGGTTTAATTGATTGTTTCAGTGTGGTCCCACATTACTACGTGATCCAAACCAGAAAAATCCCAGGATCCGTTCAAAAAGTATGTGAAGAATGCGAACGTATGAGTCTGATGAGTGAAAATCCCCGGCCTAACCTAGACCTAACATGCGTTATCCTCAAAAATATTGATCGAAACCTGGTTTAATCGACTGCTTCAGTGAGGTACCACATTACTATGTGATCCAATCCAGAAAAAGCCCAGGATCTAGCCATCAAGTATGAGAAATATGCGAAAGAATGAGCCTGATGAGAGCAAATCCCAGACCTAACCTAGACCTAACATGAAATATTCTCCAAAACATTGATCGAAACCAGGTGTAATTGACTGCTTCAGTGTGGTCCCACATTACTACGTGATCCAAACCAGAAAAAACCCAGGATCCGTTCAACAAGTATGTGAAGAATGCGAAAGTATGAGTCTGATGAGTGAAAATCCCCGGCCTAACCTAGACCTAACATGCGTTATCCTCAAAACTATTGATCGAAACCAGGTTTAATCGACTGTTTCAGTGTGGTATCACACTACTACGTGACCCAAACCGGAAAAAACCCAGGATCTGTTCAACAAGTGTGTGAAAAACGCGAAAGTGTGAGCCTGTTGAGGGCAAATCCCAGACCTATCCCTGACCTAACTTGCGTTGTCCTCTATGATATTGATGGAAACCAGGTTTAATTGACTGTTTCAGTGTTGTACTTCATTACTACGTGATGCAATCCAGAAAAAGCCCAGGATCTAGCCATCAAGTATGTGAAATATGCGAAAGTATGAGCCTGATGTGGGCGAATCCCAGACCTATCCCAGACCTAACATGCGTTATCCTCTAAAATAGATATCATGACCAGGTTTAATTGATTGTTTCAGTGTGGTCCCACATTACTACGTGATCCAAAGCAGAAAAAACCCTCGCTCAGGTCAACATGTATGTAAAAACTGCGGAAGTATGACCCTGATGAGGGCAAATCCCAGGCCTAACCTAGACCTAACATGCGTTGTCCTCTAAAATATTGATGGAAACCAGGTTTAATTGACTGTTTCAGTGTTGTACTTCATTACTACGTGATGCAATCCAGAAAAAGCCCAGGATCTAGCCATCAAGTATGGGAAATATGCGAAAGAATGAGCCTGATGAGAGCAAATCCCAGACCTAACCTAGACATAACACGAATTATTCTCTAAAATATTGATCAAAACCAGGTTTAATTGACAATTTCAGTGTGGTACCACATTACTACGTGATCCAATCCAGAAATAGCCCAGGATCCAGCCATAAAGTATGAGAAATATGCGAAAGTATGAGCCTGATGGGGGAAATCCTAGACCTAACCCAGACCTAACATGCGTCATCCTCTAAAATATTTATCAAGACCAGGTTTAATTGAATGTTTCAGTGTGGTACCACATTACTACGTGATCCAAACCAGTTAAAACCCAGGATCCGTTCAACAAGTATGTGAGGAATGCGAAAGTATGAGTCTGATGTGTGAAAAACCCCGGCCTAACCTAGACCTAACATGCGTTATCCTCGAAACCTGGTTTATTCGACTGTTTCAGTGTGGTACCGCATTACTATGTGATCCAAACCAGAAAATAACCCAGGATCTGTTCAACGAGTATGTGAAGTGTGCGAAAGTATGAGTCTGATGAGGGCAAATCCCAGACCTATCCCAGACCTAACATGAATTATTCTCTAAAATACTTATCATGACCAGGTTTAATTGATTGTTTCAGGGAGGTACCACATTACTACGTGACCCAATCCAGAAATAGCCCAGGATCCAGCCATGAAGTATGAGAAATATGCGAAAGTATGAGCCTGATGGAGGCAAATCCTAGACCTAACCCAGACC